>NC_062567.1:52546921-52848033 GCF_022837055.1 Prionailurus viverrinus | reverse complement strand
TAATCTACCTATTTATTATCACAGATCTATTGCACAGATCTATCTTACTTTATCTTACCTTTTTTTTTGTTAATCTGCCTATTTATTATTACAAATCTATTGCATTTGCTGCAATTTTTTCCTTTTATTTTTTGACACTTTTTTTTTTACTTGTCTTCCAAGATACCACACTTTTCCTGTGTTTTTTTTCCTCCCATTTTATTGGCTACTCCTTAGTCTCCTTTACTGATTTCTCTTCAGTCTCCTGACTTCTTGTTGGAATGTCCCAGGATTCAGGTCTTTGACCTTTTCTATCTTTTGTCTACACTTCTTCACCATCTAGTCTCCTACCTTTAGCTACATACTGTATGCTGACCGCTCCCAGCTGTCTTTGTCCAGGAAAGACCAGTTCCCTGACTGTACTCTCATATTTCAATTGCCTACTTGACACTGCCATTTAAATGCCTAAAGGGGGTGGCGCATGGGTGGCTCAGTCAGTTTAGTATCTGACTCTCCATCTCGGTTCAGGTCATGATCTCAGGGTCATGGGATCGAGCCCTACATCCAGCTCTATGGTGACCATGGAGTGTGCTTAAGATTCTCTCTCTCTCTGCTCCTGCCCCCACTCTAAAATTAAAAACAAATTCCTAAAGGGGATTTCATACTTGACATATTTAAAATTGAACTCCAGATCATTCTCCTCAAAACCTGCTCCTTTGTAATCTTCTATACCTCAACAAATGGCAAGTCCTTCTTTACAGCTGTTCTAGCCAAAATCCTTGGCATCATTCTTGATCCCTCTTTTTCTCTTACTCTAATTCTGTTACATCAGCAAATTCTGTCAGCTCTCCCTCCAAAATATCTTCAGAATCTGCTCACTTCTCATCATCCCTACTGCCATCACCCTAGTCCAAGCTACCAGAATCTCTAGTCTACTGTTACAGGAGACTCCTGACTGGTC
This sequence comes from Prionailurus viverrinus, assembly GCF_022837055.1. Taxonomy (NCBI): domain Eukaryota; kingdom Metazoa; phylum Chordata; class Mammalia; order Carnivora; family Felidae; genus Prionailurus; species Prionailurus viverrinus. Next base: position 52,847,093 of record NC_062567.1, on the reverse strand, counting down.
CCTTTCTTTCTGCTCATGACATCTCATAGTCTGTTCATGCAGAGGCAGAGTGGTTGTTCCAAAATATGGCCTAACATCATTTCTTTGCTTGCCCTGCATTGACTTGATTTTCATCTTAGAATAAAACCTAGTCTTTGTCATACCCTTCAAAACCCTACAGAAGTTATTCCCTAACCTCCCCATGAGTTAACTCTCTGATTTCCTTTCCCACTTCTCTGTCCCTTGCTTACTCATCTCCAGACAATGGGGTCTTTGCTCTTCCTTTTGTACTCCAGGAGGGGTACAAATAGATATGCAAATAATAATATACATATTATATATGTATATTATGTATATTATGATGGCAGAACTCAGTTTGTCTGGGGGATGATAGGACATGTAGACCTTCCTCAAGGTCTACATCAGCGGTTCCCTCCAGATATATCTGTAATGCTCACTACCTCATCTTCAGGGATTTGCTTACATGTCTCCTTTGAGTTCTTCCCCAACCACCCTATTTAAATTGCAGTTCTTCAAAAGCATTTCTTGATTGTCTCATGCCAGTGATTTGTTTCTCTCCACAGTCCGTGTCACCATCTGACATACTGTTCATTTTACTCATTTGACTTCACTTATTATCTGTTTACCCACTAGAATGTAAGCTCCATAGGAACAGAGATTATTACTTATGTCCTGTCACCCAGAATAGTGCCTGGAACATAGAAGGTACTCAGTAAATACTTGTGGAATAAATTAATAGCTGATTTGAGCATAATTGCTTAAACCTACTCCCAACATATTATAGATCTAACCAATGTATTTCTAATGTTGACTTCAAATGCTCCTCAGGAATGACTGAGAAAAATTGCACATATCATCCTGGAACAATCTGGAAGTGTTAAGAGTTCTGGCCTTTGTCTGTCCTTCCTCTCTGTATCCTGCTCTGGGGTTCTGTGGACTGTTCTCTGTTGCAGTCATGTAGGGAGTTCTTAATTGTGTGCTGGCAAATACTTGGACTTTACAGTTTAAGTACTGTATCTTTATGAACTATATTTTCATAGCTCTGGCTGTTCCTTTTACATACTAGAAATAGAGGAAGTAAATTTTTTTCTTGTGCTGCATGAAGTGCCTACCTCAGTTTCACACAGACGCCTGGGATTTTATTTTTCTGGCTTAATTACTTTATGCCTATGTGAAGCCCTTTTATATTCATGTATTTATTCCACTTACTCTCTTGGTATAGTCCATATTATTTGCTTTGAATTCACCCAAAAATGGCCTACTTAATATCAGAATAGTTATTTTATGCACCAGTTATGTAGATGTGAGGTCTTCCCCCAAAGAACTCCAACCACTAGGCATTGTTTTAGTAAGCAGGAGATCATTCTCCTGGGGCTTCTTCCTGACCCAGCTAAAAGACACTGGATGACGCATTTCACTTTCAGGGGCTATTGCTAGGTTTTGAAAGTCCCTCATACTATAAATAGCACGTCAGGGAACACTCAGGTACACTGAACATTTTCTTTACACTCCACTTCAATGTTTGCAGGAGGAAAGTCACATGCCGTCTGGTTTGCACAGTCATTTGCCCCTTAGTGCCTCCCAGGTTCTAGACAGACCCACCCAAAGTGTACATTTTCTCATAAACACAGCATGTGCTTTCAGCATACTTTGTGCCTTTGTTTATACTGCTTTCTCTGCCTGGCAAAATCCTATTCATCCTGTAAGATTCATCTCAAGTGAGAAAGCCTTCCCTGAGTTGGCTTGGCAGAAATTTGCCTTTTTCCTCCTGTGTGGGATTCTCCATAGCATTTAGAGCATACTTCTTCTACAACAATTTCAGCATTACGTTAGGGTCTGTTACATAATTTTTTATGTTCACAATCTACCTACATCCCAGGCTGTGAGTCTGAGGCCTGTGATTTTTTGTATCTTTGTATTTACCCTGGACAGTTAGCATAAGAAGCACTGAGCAACATTTGTGGAGGGAATTGAGGACTGTAGGAATTAATGAAATTGCACTCAGATAGGGGGATAGAATTCATTTGAGTTTGTTCCCAGTTTAATGCCATTAAAAATAGACCTGGATTTTTCTATTTTCCCTAGGAGACACGATGTACATGGTCAGTTTGATACAAAATATGTTATATTTAAAAACACTTCAGGGAATCAAAGTTCTTTTTTCTTCTTTCTTTTCTTTCTTTCTTTCTTTCTTTCTTTCTTTCTTTTCTTTCTTTTCTTTCTTTCTTCCTTTTAGTTTCAAAGGAACAGGCTAGTGGATTCTTTACAAACTTCTTGGCATCTTTCTTTCCACATGCTCTTTTGCTCTGCCCAGTCTTCAATCAAATTCCTCCAATGGATCTGCTGTAAACAATGATTTTGTGAGCAGTTGTGTGTTCTCTGCAGTGAAAACCCGCCTTGTTTTCTGTTGCTAGGCAACCCCATTCCAGCTGCCCTTGAAGAAATGCGCGGTGGTGGGAAATGGTGGGATTCTGAAGAAGAGTGGCTGTGGCCGTCAAATAGATGAAGCAAATTTTGTCATGCGGTAAGAGAGAGCACCCACAGCGCGGCCTCTGCCTTCTCCCCTTTTCCCCACCACACCTCCCACAAGCCCTGGGGCCTTTCAAAACTAGTCACTTGTGATTAATCAATTGTAACTGCTCTTTAGCTTCCCTTCAAGTTCATGTACAAGTGAATTTAGGAGAGGGCCGGGGAGCAGGGGAACATGCCCCAAGAAAGTACAAAACCAAGAAGGGTTCAGAGGTCATGGGGAAACCCAAAAGTAGAAACACTGAGCTTTTGTGTTAGATTATACAGTCAGGTGACAAAAACTTTAAAAATTGATTTAAAAATTGACTGTGAATACACATTTTCATTTATTCATTACACTCTACACCCTTTTCTTCTCTGTTTTTCACAAAAATGTTTGTAAGTAGCCAGTGGGATTTGAAGAGGGATCTGATGATGTGTGTTTGGCTAGGAACACTGGAAGGAAGGAGGGGTCATAACTTTTGTGCAGGGAGGAAGCTTGGTAAAGGGACTGAGTGGTGACATGTCACTTCAAGGGGAAAATAGGAGGCTTCTACAGGGCCATGTAAAAGAATTGCTAAGATGCAGCCAGCCAGGGCTAGAGACCATCAACCTGTAGTGGTGCCAACCTGCACTTGTGGGTGATTTTGACCAGGAGTGAAGACAGCAAGTGATTGGATTAACATGAGTTTGGGATTGTGTGGCTGAGAGGGAGGAAGAATGGGGAGTGACAACATGGAGGATCCTGGCTAGAGAAAGTGTGAGGTGATACACCTTGAAGTCTGGGCTAGTTAGCAAGTGGGCTTTGAGGAGCATGACCAAGAGACGAAGGGCACCAAACGGGGCCAAAGGACAGGGTCATTCAGAGCCCCAAGGGAGTGGGTGGTGGCAAAGATGGAGGAGAGATGGAATCATAAGAACCGATGTCAAAGAGTGGCCCACTGGAGTATATGATGGCAGAACTCAGTTTGTCTGGGGGATGATAGGACATGTGGCAGAAAAAGAAGACACATGTAACTGCAGAAGTGTAGGAACTTTGAAGCTGTATTGTGGAGATTCTTTCAGGTGGATCCCAAAGCCCAAAGTCTCCCTGAAGTAGGAATAACTATGACCCATGTGCCAGAGGGCTCCAGGGCCAGGAAGGTGGAGGCCTACAGCAACACAGAGGGAAGGAAGAAGCTGAGTAAAGGAAGGGGAACAGTGGCATGGGATTTGGTTTTTGTGTTCATGTTTAAGGGTAAATAAATAATGGTCTAGAAATGGTCAAAGGTGGCTAAGAGTACACTAAACCACCTCTGAGCTCAATGGAATAGGGGAGAGTGAAAGCACTCCTTGTTGAGTATTTCAGGGGAAGCCATGTACCTGGGGGAGGGCCAAGCTCCCACTCAGAGAACGAGAGTTGGGCTTCTTAGAAGATCATTTTATCTTTGGTGAAGCCTGTAGCACAGTGGGGAGATTCTTCTATATCTGTCTTTCCTTCATGGATGCGCCCTGCCATAGTTTTTCCAGTGTAGGACTATGTTTTCCTCTCCATTGCAATTATTATTATTATTGCAATATATATAAACAATAAGAAAATGTAGAAAATAATAATGTAGTTCTCATAATTCAAGTCAATACAGCATCTATTTATTGAGCTCCTGCTTTGTTTGGGCCTTAGCTGGGTCTAGAAACAGTACGTTAAACAATTCTGCCTTGGGGGCACCGGGGTGGCTCCATTGTGTAAGTATCCAACTCTTGATTTCAGCTCAGGTCTTGATCTCACGGTTTGTGGGTTCCAGCCCCACATTGTGGCATGGAGCCTGCTTGGAATTCTCTCTCTCCCTCTCTCTCTGCCTCTCCCCTACTCTCTCCCTCTCTCTCAAAATAAAGAAATACTCATTAAAAACATTAAAAACAAAACCAAAACTATTCTGTCTTGTATTTAGAACCTAGAGATGTGCTAGGGCTCTGATAGGGGTAATTCAGAGGCAGAGGGTGAGGGATCAGGAACCTTCTGATAAGTGGTGTGTGGAGTGAGCCCTCTCTCCATTTCACTCTGGGGACAGGAAGAGCCTTTCTGAGGCTTTAATGTGGAAAAGATGCCAAGTGCTGCCACAGTGCAGTGAGATGAGGCTGGAGAGATATTTATGCTATGGGAGTGGCCACTGTTTAGGTTCATGGGAAGAGCAAAGGCCCTGGGGCCAAACTCAGGTACCCACTTCAATGCACTGGCATTAGGGAGAGGCTGAGGAGCCAGCAAAGAACACAGTGGGGAAGAGGAGGACAAGCCCTTGCCACAAACTAGCTCTGTGACCTACTGCACGTCATTTATCCTTGCTGGGGCTCAGTTTGCCAGTCTTTATGAGGGAGTTGGAGTGGACAATTCCTCAAGCCTTTCCACTGTGGAAACTGGTTCTATCTGTGATTATATGAATAGCATGTAATTGTAACAGTTTGTGTAGTCTAGTTTATATTTTCAGCTTCCTCTTGAGTATGTTTATTTGCTCTTTCCAAAAACTATGTAAGGAACAAGGAGGAGTGGTTATTATACTCACAGATTCAGGGAATTTAAGTGATTTCAAGAGGCCTTAGTATAATCTGGCAGGAGGCAGTAAAATAAATGTATTTTTATATTATTCCTAAGTGTGTATATGTGTGTGTCACTACATTTAGGAAGATGCATATTTTAAACTTAACGTGTTGAAGACTAGACCTAAGCATTTTAGGAGGTTATCTATATTTATTTACTGTAAATAAACAAGACTAAGACTGCATTATAGGCCATCAACATTGCTGTATTCAAATTCAGAATTAATGAGTGTTTGTGGTTAGGGTGCATAGCCCAGTATTAAGCATAATGTTCATAGAGTAATGGGAGAGGTGAGGACTAAGAATTCAAAGAGTTAGAGTGATGTGTGCATGTGCCTTTTATTTAATTTCAAGAATAGCACCATTTTCTTTTTTTAAATTGAACTATAATTAACATTAGTTTTAGGTGTACAACATAATGATTTGTTATTTGTATGCGCTGAAACAATCACCACAATAAGTCTCATTTCCCCATTACCATATAAAATTACATAATATGCAATAGGGTAATTATTGACTATAGTCATCATGCTCTATGTTACTCCCATGACTTATTTATTTTCTGACTGGAGATTTGTATTTCCTGACCCCCTGTTCCCATTTCTCCCACTCCCATCCCTGTCCCCTCTAATAACACCAATCTGTTTTCTCCATCTATGAATTTTGTTTTGTTTTGTTTGTTTTGTGTTTTTGATTCCACATATAAGTGAAATCACAAAGCATTTGTCTTTCTCTGTGACTTAGTTCACTTATGGTAATACTCTCAAGGTCTATCTGTGTTGTGACAAATGGCAAGATTTCATTCTTTTTTATAACTGATTAGTATTCCATTGTATGTATATACCTCATCATCTTTATCCTTTCATCCATTTTTTAAAGTTTTTATGTACTTATTTTTGTGAGAGAGGGAGAGACAGAGAGCGAGAGAGAACAGGGAAGGGGCAGAGAGAGAGAGGGAGAGAGAGAATCTCAAGCAGGCTCCATGTTGTCAGCGCAGATCCCACAAACTGTGAGATCATCACTTGAGCCAAGATCAAGAGTCAGATGCTTAACCAACTGAGCACCCAGGCGTCGCTATCCTTTCATCCATTGATGGACACTCTATGTCTTTTGATTGGAGAATTTAGTCCACTTATATTTAAACTAATTATAGGTAGGTATGTACTTTTGTCATTTACTTCATTGTTTTCTGGCTTTTTCTAGTTCCTCTTTGTTTCTTCTTTTGTACTCTCCCCCATATGGTTTGATACCTTTCTTCAGTGTTATGTTCCAATTCCATTCTTATTATCTTTTGTATATCTACTGTAAGTTTTTGCTTTGTGGCTACCATGAGGCTTACATATATCAGCCTATATATTCAGACTAGTCTATTTTAAGTTGATAGCAAGTTAAGTTTGAATACATACTAAAGCCATACATTTTTAGTCCTCTGTCCGTGTTTTGTTTTTGATGTCATGTTTTACATCATTTTATTTTGTGTATCCTTTAATTATTGTAATTATAATTATTTTTACTCGTTTTATATTTTAACCTTCATGGTAACTTTGTAAATGGTTAGTCCATTACCTTTATTATATATTTGCCTTTACCAATGAAAATTTCACTTTCATATGTTTTCTTGTTATTAATAAGTGCCCTTTCTCTTCAGTTTAAAGAAGTTCCTTAAATTTTTTTTAATGTTTATTCATTTTTGAGAGACACAGAGATACAGGGCATGAGCAGGGGAGGAGCAGAGAGAGAGGGAGACACAGAATCCGAAGCAGGCTCCAGGCTCTGAGCTGTCAGCACAGAGCCTGAGGTGGGGATCGAACCCATGAACCATGAGATCATGACCTGAGCCAACGTCAGACACTTAACTGAGCCATACAGGTGCCCTAAAGAAGTTCCTTTAATGTTTCTTGTAAGGCCAGTTTGGTGGTGTTCCTTTAGTTTTTGCTTGTCTGGAAAGCCCTCTATCTCTCCTTCAATTGAAGGATAACCTTGCCAGGTACAGTCTTCTTGATTGGCAGTTTTTTGCTTTCCATACCTAGAATATATCATGCCATTTCCTTCTGATCTGCAAGGTTTCTGCTGAAAGTCTGAATATAGTCTTAAGAGGGTTTCCTTTATATATATTAAGTTGTTTTTCTCTTGCTGCCTTAAGATTCTATCTTTAACTTTGATATTTTTTAAACGTTTATTTATTTATTTTGAAAGAGAGAGAGAGAGAAAGAGAGAGAGAGAGACCAGGGAAAGGACACAGGAAGAGAGAGAGAGGGAATCCCAAGCAGGCTCTGCTCTGTTAGCATAGAGCCCAACACAAGGCTCGATCCCACAAACCATGAGATCATGACCTGAGCCAAAATCAAGAGTTGGGTGCTTAACTGACTGAGCCACCCAGCACTCCTAACTTTTGACATTTTAACTATAATGTGTCCTCGTGTGGGTCTCTAGATGTATCTTTTTTTTTTTTTTAACTCTCTGGACTTTCTAAATCTGAATGTCTATTTCATTCCCCAGGTTAGGGAAGTTTTCAGTAATCATTTCTTCAAGTAAATTTTCTGTCCCTTTCTCTTCTCCTCCTGGTATCCCCCATATTATGCAAATGTTGATCTACTTGATGTTGTACCAGAGGTTCTTAAACTATCTTCACTTCAAAGTTCTTTTTTTCTTTTTTTCTTTTTGCTGCTTTGTTTGGGTGAGTTCCAATGTCCTGCCTTCCAGATGACTGATACTTTCTTATATTTCATCTACTCTGCTGTTGAAACCCTCTAGTGTATTTTTCAGTTCAGTTATTGTATTTTTCTACTCTATGATTTCTGTTTGGTATTTTCTTTTTTAAAATTTTTTAAATGTTTATTTATTTTGTGAGAGAGATAGAGAGAGAGAGAGAGAGAGAGAGAGAGAGAGCAAGTGGGGCAGGGGCAGAGAGAGAGGGAGAGAGTGAATCCCAAGCAGGTTCCATGCTGCCAGCGCAGAGCCCGGACATGGGGCTCAGTCCAACAGATGGTGAGATCATGACCTGAGCCAATATCAAGAGTCAGATGCTTAACTGACTGAGCCACCCAGGTGCCCCTGTTTGGTACTTTCGTATATTTTATATCTGTTTGTTGAAATTCTTTCTGTGTTCATCCACTCTCCTGAGATTGGTGAGCATCTTTGTGATCATTACTTTGAACTCTATCAGGTAAATTACTTATCTCCATTTCATTAAGATTTTGTTCTGGGGTTTTATCTTGTTCTTTCAACTGAAGAATATACCTCTTTTCCTCATTTTGCTTGACACTCTGTGTTTGTGTCTATGTATTATGTCAAACAGTTATGTGTCCCGGTCTTCAAAGAATGGTTACAGGAAGATGGGGATCTGTTTTAGTTTGCTGTCTGTTCAGTGACCTGGGGTTGGTTGCCTGCCAGGAACTGTTTCTCTAATTGTTTAAGACCTGTGGGGCCCAGATACACAAGTTCCCCTTGGCCCAGAGCCAGGTGTTTGAGGGGCATCCTTTGTGTGTCCTGCATGCAGCTGCTGACTTTGGAGACACGGGTCTACAAGACAGTGCCAGACTGGAGCATGTTCTTCCACAAGCTTTGGCAGGGCAGAGGAACAATAGGATTCATGCCTGCTAAGTTTGGAATTTTATATCAAAGGAGGGAATTGGAGCACCAGTTCAGGGAAAGTGGTGCCGGCAAGGTAGGAGAGTGCAAAAATAACCCGTGGAATCACCTCCATTCCTGGAGAGAGTTCCAACAGACCCTTGCACTTCTGGCAGATGCTTTAAGATTAGCCCGTGCATTTCATTCGCATATGGTCAATGTGCTTTTCAACTTGCCATTTTCGTGCTGATTCCCAGGGTAAATGAGTCAGTGCACGAGCCCTTTTAAGATGGGAGTCTTAGTTTCCTATAGTCCTTTGGGTCTTCTGGGTATAAGCCATGCTGGTTTTCAAAGCCAGACATTTTGGGGCCTCGTCTCTCTGATGCAGGTCCCAGGGGTTGGGGTGCATGATCTGGGGCTCAAGTACTTTTCTCCTTAGGGATATGCTCTATAATTGCTATAATGCTATAGCAATTGGTGTGCCCAGGGGAGGAGATGAGTATGGGGTCTTCCTATGCCACCGTCTTGAACACCTGCAAAGAATATGGCCATTTTCATAATGCACTTAAATTCTTTAAAAGCCTCATTTATGGTTTATAATATGAGAGTAATTAAAGGTTGACAATCTGTTTATAAATTATTCTTATTTGACCATTTATGGATCTACTTAGAAATGGTTGCTTCATGCACAATTTTTGGGCACCCTGAGAAAATTGAGGTAGTATCATACATTCAAAATTAAATATTTAGTGAGTACATATGATTAGAAAGCATGTAGTATGTCTGGTATTAGACTATAGGGTGCAGGGACAGTTACAGTGAGAGAACAGATCCAAAAACAGCCTTACCTGCACACAGGGATATACCACATTACTTCAAAGTGTTTTTTCAGTATTAGGATATAACAATATCACACTTTTCTTCGCTTAGGTATTTTCAAGTGCATTTTTAAAATTTTACTTTATTTGTTACTTTTTAACGTTTGAATTTAAATTCTGGTTAGTTAACATATAGTGTAATATTGGATTCAGGAGTAGAATTTAGTTATTCTTTATTTATGTATCACCCAGTGCTTATCACAAGTGCCCTCTTCAAGTACATTTTCTAATGCTAAAAATTTATTTCTTGTTTTTCTTTTTTTTAAAATTTTTTTAAACGTTTATTTATTTTTGAGACAGAGAGAGACAGAGCATGAGCGGGGGAGGGGCAGAGAGAGAGGGAGACACAGAATCTGAAACAGGCTCCAGGCTCTGAGCAGTCAGCACAGAGCCCGACGCGGGGATCGAACTCACGGACCACGAGATCATGACCTGAGCCCAAGTTGGACGCTTAACCGACTGAGCCACCCAGGCACCCCTATTTCTTGTTTTACAAAGTAAATGTTTGCTCTATAACCCAATACAACACTTAAAAAATAATATTGTTGAATAAAATTTATCTGGAAGGTCTGGAAGCCAGAGGTAATGGTAATTGCATCTTGGAGATGATTTGGGTGGCTCAGAGATACAAGTGAGGGTAACATAATTTTGGTACCTTGGAATTAGGCTCAAATGTGTACTTTGCATACTTAATTATGTATAACATTTTTTAAAGTTCTTATTTAAACTCCAGTTAGTTAGCATACATTATAATACTAGTTTCAGGTGTACAATATAGTGATCCAATACTTCCTCACAATACCTGGTGCTCATCACAACAAGTGCCTTCCTTAATCCCCATGGCCTATTCAGCCCATTCCCACACACACTTCTCCTCTAGTAACCATCGGTTTGTTCGATGTAGTTAAGAGTCTGTTTCCTGGTTTGCGTCTCTCTCTTTTCCCCCTATGCTCAATTGTTTTGTTTCCTAAATTCCACATATGAGTGAAATCATATGGTATTTCTCTTTATTTGACTGACTTATTTCATCAGCACAATACTCTTTAGCTTCATCCTCATCACTGCAAATGGCAAGATTTCATTCTTTTTTATGGCTGAGTAATATTCCATTATGTATATGATTACCACTTCTTTATCTGATCATCAGTTGATGGACACTTGGGTTGTTTTCATAGTTTGGCTATTGTTGTAGATAATGCATAACAAACATCAGGGTGTATCCCTTTGAATTAGTGTGTTTGTATTCTTTGAGTAAGTACCTTGCAGTTGAATTGCTGGATGATAGGGTAGTTCAATTTTTAACTTTTTAAGGTAACTCCATATTGTTTTCCAGAGTGACTGTACCAGTTTGCATTCCTACAAACAGTGCAAGAGGGTTCCCCTTTTTCCTCATCCTCGCCAACACCTGTTATTTCTTGTGTTGTTGATTTTAGCCATTCTCACAGGTGTCAGGTGATATCTCATTGTAGTTTTGATTTGTATTTCTTTTTTTTTTTCTTTTTAAATTTTTTTTCAACGTTTATTTATTTTGGGACAGAGAGAGACAGAGCATGAACGGGGGAGGGGCAGAGAGAGAGGGAGACACAGAATCGGAAACAGGCTCCAGGCTCTGAGCCCTCAGCCTAGAGCCCAACGCGGGGCTCGAACTCACGGACCGCGAGATCGGGACCTGGTTGAAGTCGGACGCTTAACCGACTGCGCCACCCAGGCACCCCTTGATTTGTATTTCCCTGATGATGAATGATATGTATGACATTTTAAAAGTACTTTTATGATTTTTTTCTGTTTAAAGATTCCTCTTCACCAAACCCAACCACTTTCCTCCCCAATTCAAAGAATATTCATTTCTCATCAATTCTGTGATCAATCTTTCAGGATCATGAGCACGGTTACCAAGACACATTAGCCATTAATATCTGTTAATTGTGCCAACAAACAATAATACAAATTTTGAAACACTTTTACACAATTAAGCCTTATTAGAAACAATTTGTATTAAATATGCCTTCTTTGTAAATCTATGTAATTATCAATTTAGGAATTGAGGAGCTAAAGTTACAGTGTGCTTTTTCTAAGAAAAGAGCTATAAGGAAGTGCCACAGACATTTGCACTTGAAGAGAAAGTTTACCCAGAAGAACTTAAGGCAGATACTTACACCAAAATACAGTGTCATTATTTTCCAGAAATGCATATGTTAAAAGGTTGTCTTAATTGTTTTAAGCAATTAAAGCAATTAAGTTTCCTGTGTTGTAGGATTTGACAATCAGTATCCGGGAGTTTTTCTTGAGCTTTTACTATGTGACAGAAGGTATAAAGGAACCCAGACATAGGAGCCATGGGTCAACCTACTGGAATTAAATACTGCTATGTGTCATTAATAATGTCAAAACAAGTTGGCTGAACTCCCCAGCGGTATTCAGAGGTTACAGTTTTTCTGTAACATGTTTGATTCTAAAATGTTATCAAGATCAAATCTTCCTTACGAGATAAATGCCCAAATTTTAGCTTATGTTTTATCCTTGAAATCACCTTCATCTTTGCAAAGGTCAGTTAAATCTCAAGATCATAGCACCATTGCCGGATGAGCCTGGTTGGTAATGCTTAAGCTCATTCCCCCACAAGGGTTCTCAGAAACCACACGAGATATGGTGTGACCACTAGGCTCTAGACATCTCAAGAGGAGGCCCTGTGACTTGGCTTCCCCTTCACCCGCTTACAGTGACCATTGTGTTTGTTCTCAGTGGGCACTCAGCAAAAGTCACCAGCTGCCTGACCAATTAATCTGTGGGTAGCTGCCTGAAAACCCAATATCTCATTACTGCAGAGCAGATGAAAGGAACATTCCAAATCAACTGAGACAAGTTCCACCCAGGATGCCCTGATGTGGTAGGAGTCACAGAGCAAACACAAGATAACATCAAGGAACTTGAGCTGATCAGCTGAGTGGGTGCATGGACAATTCCATGCTTTGGGGAAATTTGTAGGGCAAATTTAGTAGTTGGGGGAATGGCAGAGCTCTTGTTCACTACAAACACATGAAGTTTTAGTTTGTTGAAATAGTGACAAGTTAGACATGCCCTGATGTGGTAGGAGTCAAGTTAGAGCTATGGGTGGAGAGGAGAAAGTAGGACAGAGTAATAAAAGAAAACCTAATGTAAAGTACAGATTCATTTAGGGTCTTCATAAATAATATGTATATATTTAGTTATATGTATATATACTTCTGATACATGATATTTTTTAGTTTTTACTATGTGTGAGGTATCAAGCTAGGGACTTCTTACACATTTTTTACTGTAATCCTTAGAACAGCCTCATTAGAAAGGAAAAGCCATTATCCTCATTTTGTGTAATGGGGAAACTGAGGCCAGACAGATGAATTAACTTGCCTAATGTTCCCCTGGTAGAAAGCCATGGAATTTGGATATGCAGTTGCCATATTTTCCATTGTAAACATTCATAAGACATTGTGGCCAAGGAAAGCAGCCGGCGCTGCTGGGGTGGTGTGTGTGTGTGTGTGTGTGTGTGTGTGTGTGTGTGTGTGTGGTGAGGGAGGGGAGTTATTTTTGTCACCAGGAAACCATCACCTGTACTCTTTCCCTTGGCTGAACTGGGACAGTGGAGAATCAGTGCATTTCTTTAGATAACAAATCACTATGTGTTCACCAGTAGTCAACACATGCATTGGGCATATATTGATTTAGATGGCAGAGTTTGCTCTGAATGTACATTGTAAAATTTAGAATTTGGGAAAAGAAAGAAAAACAAAAGAAAAGAAGCAAATACAATTCTTACCTGTGTCTTGAGGTTTTGGGGTATACAGAGAACACTGTAGTCCTGTGTCCTTAATGTACCACACCCTCTTGAGTTCCAGTTTCAAGCCTAATACGTCCTGTCCTACCGCCTCAAAAATATTTTGAATGGAATAGTTAATGTCTCTTTTTTAATAGATCACTTAACTCTCTAGCTGACATTTTCTTTCTTCTAAACAGGACTAGTTTTTATGATTGCACTTTGGAGATGGTTATAGTTAGTCATCTAATGACTATTAAAAGGGAGAGGTGATAAAAATGATTATTTTTGAACTGAGCTAGACCTAGTAAAATTCCCATTTGTCATGAAAACAGACTTGATTTAAAAGTTTGTAAATCATTCTAAAATGTTTTTGTTTCTCTAGATGCAATCTTCCTCCTTTGTCAAGCGAATACACTAAAGATGTTGGATCCAAAAGTCATTTAGTGACAGCTAACCCCAGCATAATTCGGCAAAGGTAAGAGTTTATGACTTTTGTTTGTGAGGAACTAAAGAGGAAGGCCTTTGAAGTATTTAACATCTTAAAGACAGTGAACATAATTCAGTTTGAGAAATAAAGACGAAACCCATCTGGACAGGCAGGAAAAATGAAGGAGAGAATTGTAAATAAACTAAGGAGGATTATGGGAATCTAAACACTATTTTATGCTTCTTCTGGGACTCCGTTTCTTTCCTTTAGAGGTGGTAAAAATAACATGAAAATTCATTGTTTTGCTCAAAAGAAGCAATAGCCTGCTTACTCATTCCTACTACTCTCCAACTTCTTGGCTTTTGTCCCAACTCGTTGATTGGCATTGATTGGTGAACTGAGTTAATATTGGTTTTGTTAAAGAATAAAAACAAAAAATGACCAACCTACTGTACATGTATGCATGAACATAATAATATTGTTAGAATGCACAGGAATTTTTAATCATGCGATGATCTTATACTATGTTACAATCAATCAGATTTAGGAACTCAGATGGAAAATTCTTGCTCCCAAATCAATTCTAGAGATCTTGACAGCTGCTGTGGAAGCTTCGGTGGGTTGGTCTCTAGTTGATGAAGCCGGTCAGTACACTATGGGCTGTTTCTCCAAGGATTATTCATTATAGAGAATGACTCAATCCCTGTGAAAAGAGGAATCCAACATTGCCTCATATTCTCCCATACAGATAACTAGCAATTAGGACTGAAATACCCAGATGTTGTGGGCTCAGTCAGTTGTAATCTAAAGGAGTCCTATCCAAGTGACTAGCACCTGTGTGTCACTTTATAAGCAATGCTGCACCTGCTTGTTTGGGTTTAACAGTAAGCATTCTCACACAATAGATCTTTAGAAATACAACCCAACAATTTTTAATTTTGACAGATACTGTGAAATCACCCTTCTAAAATGTACCATTTACTTTCTCTTTTGTAAATGATAAGACTACCTGTTTCCCAATACTAAAAACGACATTATGTACTATTCATCTTTTAAGTTTTTGGCAGTTTGTTAGTTGGGAGATGATATATTACTTTTTACTTAATATGCATTTTTCTGAATACAGCAAAGGCTGAGTGGGTATTGATTATTAGTATTTCCTCTGTGAATTGCCTGCTTGTATTTTTTGCTCGTTTTGTGTGATTTTTCTTTTAAAAAATATTTTCCTGTTGATTTATAGGAATGGTTTGTATGATAGATATTAACTATTTATATTATAGATATGTTTGCCATATATGTAGCAAATATTTCCTTCTAGCATATCATAGATCTTTTAACTTATGTCCTTTCAAAATTTACCATGTTTTATGCAATGAAATTTCCTTTTCCTTTATGGCTTTATTTTTAAATCTTTCTTTGGATGATCCTCCTTATCCACATCCCCTCCATAAAAAAATATTATCTTGTATTTTCTAGTGCATTTATAGTTTCATTTTTCATATTTAAGAAATTCAATCCATGTGAATATTTATTTTTATAACAATACTTTTATTGTATTTCAATAAAATAAATATATGTATAGGAGGACACATAATTATGGTAGCAAAAATAAGGTTAGAGAAGATAGCATTATTGATTTCTTTAAAAGAAATTCTCAGCAAGGAACTCTGCTATAGCCTTTGTTAGGATATATTGTTTAGAGCGCATTCTTATCTTTTAAAAAACAGTTTTATTGAGGTATAATTGCAGGTATAACACATGGTTAATGTATATAATTTGATGATTTTGGGCATATGCATACACTAATGATACTTACTACCACACTCAAGGTACTAAACATATCTATCACCTCCAAAAGTTTCCTTGGGCTTCTGTTGTGTGTGTGTGTGTGTGTGTGTGTGTGTGTGGTAAGAATGCATAACATGAGATCTGACTTCTTCACAAATTGTTGTTCAGTGGATATAAAGTGCATTCTTCTTGACTGCACCCAGAACAAAGAGATTAGTTAGGACAGTTGAGACGCGAGGTTAGAGAGGGCTTTGCAGGAAGTCACGCTTACCTTCTGAGTGCTTTGTTATGGGCTCAGAGAAGAGAGGTTGTTCTAATATGGCAGCAGAGTGTATTGGATGTTCAAATTCACTGCTATTGTTTGCTTCCTTTCTTTGCTGAGTTTTGTAGGTAGATGACAGCAAGGATCTGTTCATGGGGTTACCCCTTCATCAACATACTGCTTCTAATTCCTTGGGCCTCAAATAGTTTTGTTTAAATATCCTTTAAAAGTATTTTAAAAATCCATCATTGTTTCCTTGATCATTTTTAAGTTGTCTAATTGTTTGGCATAAGGTTATATTTCACCAAGTATGCACTTTCAGTGTATTCTATATTGTGCATATGCTTTAAATATATATTGCCAAAGTCTCAGAAATGCAGATACAGCTCTTTGGATGTTACCTGCCCTTCTAACAAAGTCAGTGTTCTTTGTTGAAGTAATTCAGAAGTCAAGTTGCCTTTCTGTAGGAAAAAGGCTGACCACCTTTTAATTCAAGTAGGTGTTAAAATGTAACCCATATAATCATCTTACTTCTGAATTCTAATTACTCAACATAGAAGTAAGGTATGGGGATTGCCAGTAGTTTATTCTCTGGATAAGATGAAGTATAGCTTCTTTGTATTTCTTATAAGGATCTTTTTGTTCTTTCTCAAGGGACACTCCCTCAGAAACTGTATCTTGGAAATGTTTCTTTGTTTGCCTGCCTGAGTGGTTTTTACCCTCTGAGACAATGCATTATTGTAATATTTGGGTGATAGGAGGTGTGCCTTTTGTGAAGTGGAGAAGGGAGAATTATGAAAGTAGAGCCTGGAAAAAAGATTGTTGCCTAGGCTGTCGGATTTGTCTCGAGCAAATAAGTTTTAGGAAAGG
Organism: Prionailurus viverrinus; assembly: GCF_022837055.1. Classification (NCBI taxonomy): domain Eukaryota; kingdom Metazoa; phylum Chordata; class Mammalia; order Carnivora; family Felidae; genus Prionailurus; species Prionailurus viverrinus. The sequence goes on along the minus strand of NC_062567.1, from coordinate 52,830,423 downwards.
ATATATGTGGAAGTGGAACTTGGAAATTCACAGGGGAAGAGGAGATAAAAATGCAAGCTTCACAAGAACAATGCTGCCAGGGTGTTCATTCAACAAATACTATCTAACTTGAATGACACATGGCTGAAGTTCCCATCCTGGAGTTGCTGACAGTCAGCAGATATTCCCATGATCCTATTGAATGGTCTGTTGAAGAGTTTTAGGGGTTCCCTGAACCCCTTCTGAAATTTATACAAAACTTTCATGTATGTGCACATATTTTTTTCTATCAGATTTTCCATAGTTTCCATTACTCACAAATATTTAAAATTTACTTGGCCTAGCCTGAGTCATTCTACAGTAACGTGATGTAAAAATAGAGATGAGACTTCTCAAAGCTTGTTTCAATACAATTTTTTCAGTAGAGTTGAAAACTCAATTAGCCATTTACCTGCAACAGGAGTTCAGTATGTATTTGGGAAAATGATTATTTTACATAAAAACTGGAACTTAATTGATTGTCCTATTATGACATTAAGAATTCATTTGTAAACTTTGAAGCTCTAACTTGGGAAATGATTATTTGCAGCCACCAACAAAGAGCATCAGGATCCTGAGTGTGTGTGTGTTTCCAGGTAGGCATATGAGAGGCGGTAGTACAGGTGTGAGCAGCTTGGAGTCAAGAATTTTCACCTTGCTCTTTAGACCCTCGCATGTTGTTTAGCATTCAAGACATGCAGAGTAAATGTTTGTGGAATGAATGAATATATTTTAAAAATCTCGTGAAACCAAATTTTACAAATCAAATTTGAATGTGGTTTGATTTATCTTATAAAAAGAGATTTTGGGGGGACACCTGGGTGGCTCAGTTGGTTAAGTGTCTGACTCTAGATTTCTGTGGAGGTCATGATTTCATGGTTGGTGAGATTGAGCCCTGCATTGGGCTCTGTACTAACAACAGGCTAAAGGAGCCTGCTTGGGATTCTCTCCCTCCCTCTCTCTCTCTCCTCCTCCCTGGCTCTCTCTCTCTCTTTCTCTCTCTCAAAATAAATAAGCTTTTTTTAAAGAAAATATTTTGTTTTGGTGTCGGTTAAAATATTTATGATCTTAAGATGAGGAGATGAATTTTTTTAGTAACAGATATTTCAAAATAGTATTAGTGGAATACTTAACTGGGAAGACTTATTTACTCTTTTTTAAAAAAAGTTGACATGGGGGGCGCCTGGGTGGCGCAGTCGGTTAAGCGTCCGACTTCAGCCAGGTCACGATCTCACTGTTCGTGAGTTCGAGCCCCGCGTCGGGCTCTGGGCTGATGGCTCAGAGCCTGGAGCCTGTTTCCGATTCTGTGTCTCCCTCTCTCTCTGCCCCTCCCCCATTCATGCTCTGTCTCTCTCTGTCCCAAAAATAAATAAACGTTGAAAAAAAAAATTTAAAAAAAAAGTTGACATGAATTAGGAAATAAAATCTTTAGAACAAATGGAGTATAAGTGAATGGTGGAATTAGCTTTTTAAAATTTGTACATGCTTAACTTTTAATTCATTAGGAGGACTTGATATGAGACCCCAATATTTATTGTGAGGTTCTTAATATCATATAAAGCCTGGGTAATCTCTTTCCATACAAGTGGAAGAGACTTCATCCAATGGTTATTGCCTCTGCTTTTGCTAAAAACAATTGGGAGTGTAGCAATATTAGCAGGGAGAACAATTCTTGTTTTATTTCTGTACTTTTAAAAAATAATTTGAGCATAAATAACTTTGCTCTAAAGAAGATTATAGCAGTTTCTCTTTAAAATTCTATATGACTCATGTCTCAGATTGTGTTCCTGAAACTTCCATATCTGTTCTGCCGGATGACTTCTTTTTTCTTTTCTCTCCAAACTCAGAGCAGCTTATCAGTGTTTGCATCAAGGCTTGGCAGTCTAACGTCTGTCATGATAGAAGAGCATTAAAAAGCAGATACTAAAACTGGAACTAGAGAGAGTAGAAGACAGAGCAGAGATGCTTCTAAAAGGGTAGAGATCTTTATGAAGTTTGTGTCTGGGAGGCAATATTACATACATAATGGCGAGGAACACAAGTTTGGCTTTCAACCGATTTGTGTTCAAATGCTGGTGGCAGTACTGACGAGTGCTTCTACTTGCTGGCTATGTAACGTTAGTTCCTTAACCTCCCATCTGTCAAGTGAGAATAAAATTGTCTTGACGATGGTGAGAGATACAAATGAGGTAATAAAACTGTGTCCGGTAGAAGCTGTTCTGGCTGATATCCACCATAGCTATTCGGGAGGACTCTCCTGATGGAATACATTTTGTTCTTGGATAAAACATTTTCAAATGTATTATTGGGTTCATCAAATTTAGGGACTCTCCAAGGGTATCTGCACACCTCTCCCCAAACAAACAAAACCCCACAAAATAGAAAATGAGGGAACTAAAACTAATTATGAGATATAAAATTCTTATCTCAATACTGAGAGCTGGAGATCAAGCCCAGGACCTACTATGCTCCTGTGTGTCCCACATTAAAGCCCTGTTAAGGGATTTAATGTGATCCCATGTCCTTAGCAGCCCCTAGCTTCCAACAGAAGCACATATTTCTTCTGGAAGAAAACTCTTGGAATTCCCATATATCACTTTCAAATAAATATAAGCTCATGTAGCAAACACTGAAATGCACACAGGCCATTAAAATTGAGAGTCCTCAGAGGCAAAGAGCAAATGACAAATTACAGATACAAATGCCTGAGAATATACTGGAATTGTCGAATGCAGTATATAACTAAGAATGAAATTTTTATAGAACAAAAGGAATAAGCCAATAAGAGAATATCAAAATTAACTACGTAACCCTGAACAAGAGCCAAGTAGAACATTTAAAAATGAAAAGTATGATTGTTGAAATGAATACACATCAGATTAGACATAGCTGAAGGAGAATTGGTGAGCTAGAGTCTAGGATGGAGAAAATATGGAGGCAGGATAACCAAATGTGGAGAATAGAATGAGAAGGGACTACATTAGAGCTGTGGAATTATAAAATAGAGGTAAAGATTGAGACTTTTTTAGAATTAAAAAATAATGTAATCCATAAATACAGGAAACACGAAGCATCAAACACAGTCAATTAACTTTTTTAAAAAATGCAAACCTAGACCATTTTAGTAAAACTGAACTAAAGGTAACAAGAAACTGTAAAAAGCTGCCAGGTAGAAAAGACAGATAACCTGTAAAAGAATGGTAATCAATTAAAAAGCAAACGTCCTCAAATAGTAAAAATGGAAGGGAGAAAGCACTGGAAAAGTACCTTCAAAGCACTGAAAGGAGAAACGATCAACATAGAGATGAGTACTCAGCAAATTATTTTTCAAAAGAAAAAAAGCATTTTCTGAAAAACAGACAAGGAGAGTATTTATCACCAGTATACTTTCACTAAAAGAAATTCTAAAGAATGTATCTCAGGAAAAAAAGAATGTTCCTTCAGAAGAAAAAGCTGGTATGCAAAGAAATTGGTAAGCATATGAACGAATCTAAACAAACATCATGTGCATAAAATAATAATTATACATTGTCTTTGCATACAATTTTGGTTGATGGTGTCAAAACAAAAGATACAACAAAAGTACTGGAAAATAACATCACATAAATTGGGAACGTGAGATCAGAGTTGAAGTGTTTTAAAACTCTTGTTTCAGTTTTACTGCACAATAACGCATCACTTTTCATAGCTTAAACAGCAACAATCATTTTCAGTGTGTTTCACAGTTTCTGTGGGTCAGGAGTTTGGGAAGGACTAGGCTGTGCAGATCTGGCTCATGGCCTCTCACCCAGTGGCTGGAGTTGAAATGGCAAAGGATTGGGGAGCAGCTGGGACATCTCTCTTTCTCCCTATAGTCTTAGGGCTCACTATGGGGCCTCTCTTCATGGGCTAATTTGGACTCCCTCACAGCATGACAGCCTCAGGACAGATGGACTGTTTACATGGTAGCTGGCTTCCCCCAAAGCTAGTATCCAAAGAGAACAAAGTGGAAACGCGTGGCATTTTTTAAATTTAAATTAAAAAAAAAATTTTTTAATGTTTATTATTTTTGAGAGAGAGAGAGAGAGAGAGAGAGAGACAGAGACAGAGAGCAAGCAGGGAAAGGGCAGAGAGAGAAGGAGACACAGAAACGGAAGCAAGCTCCAGGCTCTGAGCTGTCAGCACATAGCCTGATGCGGGGCTCGAACTCACAGACCTCGAGATCATGACCTGAGCTGTAGTTGGCTGCCCAACCGGCTGAGCCACCCAGGCGCCCCTAAATTTAAATTTAAATTTATTTTTAAATGTTTATTTATTTTGGGGGGGAGGGGCAGAAAGAGAGGGAGACAGAGGATTCAAAGTAGGCTCTGTGCTGACAGCAGTGAGCCTGATGAGGGGCTCAAACTCACAAACTGTGCGACCATGACCTGAGCTGAAGTCAGACACTTAACCGACTGAGCCACACAGACCCCCAGAAGCACATGACATTTTTATAACCTCACATCAGAAGTGGCTTCTTAGTTCCCTCACACCCAGTGTCAATTCTATCATACTCTTGTTTGAAGCAATAACAGGCCCACCAGGTTCAAGGGGGAGGAGTCCTAGCACAGATCCACCTCTTGTTAGCAGGAATATCAAAGTCACATTGTTAGAAGAGTATGTATGATAGAAGACATTGTCATGATCACCTTTAGAAAATATAATCTGCTACAATCTTCCCTTACGCCTAACAATTTATATCCTTCGAACTTTCAAAATAAACTCAGCTCCCCCGGAGGATCCCCCAAGACTCATCCCATGACAGTATCGACTTAAAGCCCCAGGATCTCCGTAGAAGTAGCAACAAGAACAGGAAACCAGAAAAGCATAACCTAAAACCAAAAAATACAGCAGAGGGAATTAAAAAGGCGAATGCAGATTTTTTTGAAATGTCTGAAGTGAATTTTTGAAAAGGTGGTAAATAAAAATTATTTTAAAATAGCCTTTTCATTATTTTTCTACAAACCCATTCTAAAAACAAAGGGAAAACTCCTGCTGTATACAAATATACATATCATGCTATGGATAATTTGAAAACAATGACACTCTTTAAACATACAAAAATTCACCAGTGTTTCTGTAACTTACCATATGTTTGTACTGATGGAATAGTATGCAAGGAAATTTAGAAATAACATTCATGAATCATTTTTTTTGCTGACTTTAAAAAATGTTAATTCTTTAAAGAATTAGTTGCTTTTTATACAGTTATACAAAGTTCCTAATGTTTCTTTGGCAATGGGATGTAATGGAATTTTACAACTATATAAAAAATTACCTTTGCTTAAGAAACAGTATTTGCTGTGTGCACATAGTTGACTGACAAAATTATCTACCATCCAGTTCATGAATAATTTTAATAAATAGCAAATGCTCATGTTAGAGTATTAGGTGAAAAAATAAGTATATAAACATGTATATGCTTTATTTATATAAAGTTATATGCATAGAAAATCTCTAAGGAATAAGTCAACATTTTCAAAATTTGCTGCAAGAGTTGATAATAGGAAAGAATCATTAAAAAAACAGGCTTTGTGGGGCGCCTGGATGGCTCAGTCAGTTAAGCATCCGACTTCGGCTCAGGTCATGATCTCAGGGCTCCTAAGTTTGAGGCCCATGTTGTGTTGGGCTCTGTGCTGAAGGCTCGGAGCCTGGAGTCTGCTACGGATTCTGTGATTGTGTCTCCTCTCTCTCTGCCCCTCTCCCATTCACACTCTGTCTCTCTCTCAAGAATAAATAAACATTTAAAAAATTTTTAAAAACAAGCTTTGTTGGGGCGCCTAGGTGGCGCAGTCGGTTAAGCGTCCGACTTCAGCCAGGTCACGATCTCGCGGTCCGTGAGTTCGAGCCCCGCGTCAGGCTCTGGGCTGATGGCTCAGAGCCTGGAGCCTGTTTCCGATTCTGTGTCTCCCTCTCTCTCTGCCCCTCCCCCGTTCATGCTCTGTATCTCTCTGTCCCCCCAAAAAATAAATAAACGTTGAAAAAAAATTAAAAAAAAAATAAAAACAAGCTTTGTTATTTTATATTTTCTCTTAATAAGAACTCATTTTGATGACACAGCCTCCCTGTGAGTTAGAAGGGCAGACTATATGAATAAAACCCCGATTTGTGTGTATGTGTTCTTGTCCCTCCAGATCCAAGTGATATTAGCTTGGACCTCACATTTTGTGTGCTCAATTTAGAAAGTCAGAACGTTCTCTGGTCTTTCTAGTAACATTTTCCTGGGGGCAGTGGAAGTGAGCATGGCACCAGGAACCGAACCCCTGAGGCAGAGTAGTTATTATGTCAGTGTCCATTTATTTCCTCCCTTCCCTCCCACTCTGTGATCTTCCAATCCTTTAGCATTAAATAGCAGGTCAGAGCAAATGTTACTCTAAAAGCATTAATTCATCATTAGTAAATAGATTTTAGAGTAGCCTAAATTCTTCTGGCAATTTCATGCAGGTCCATGGAGACAGAATAGGTTGCATGCCAGTGATGAAACATTAGGGGGTGCCTCAGCAAAAGTAGCAGTTTAAGAATCTTTACACTGGATCTATATTGACATGCAACATATTGAGACCACTGTACCAAAAATTTGTACCCCTCCCAACCTTCTTTTTAATATTTACTTCAGTTGTATATTTTTGGTGATCAGCAGAATGTCAGTGAGTTTCAGTTGGAGTGGAAGGAAAGGAGAAATTGAAGGCAGATTACTGGAAAGACAGCGTTGGCCGTATGGTCTGAGATAAGTTACTTAACCACTTTGCATATAGCATGGCAGGAAAAATGTTAACAGCACCAGAATTTTGTTTAGAAAGTGTGTTGTGTATGAAACTATTTATTGCTAATTTCTGGGAGTTCGGGAGGATGTGGTATTGATTCCAGAGTTGAATATGAGTAGTAGAAAAGTATAGATAGAGCCATTGGGATGAGCCAGAAGAGAGGAGAAAAAGAAATAAAGAAGGGCTAGAAAAAGGAGAGGTGGTAAGGAGCAGGAGAGAAATCTTTGGGAACCTTAGGCACGTTGTCTAGGAAAGAACTGAAATGTCTAAAACCAATTATAAATTGTTTTTCAGAAACTATGTGTCCTGATATTATTTCCCCGTGACCTTCCCTCTCACCTTCTTTTACTCTTCAGATTTCTAATACACCTATGCATTTGTGTGTGTATAAATGGTGGAGGCACTGTTTCATCTGGAATCAACATGATTTGTGCTCTGAATAACGGCACTTAGGGGCAGAAAATGTAACTTGAAAATGTAACTTTACTAGGAATATTCAGATTGAAATTCTGGGAAGTGCTACACTTTTGTTGACTGCATGCCCCCTTTGAAATGTAGAAACACCCTCTTGACTCACAAAGGTATTTCCTTAGAGTTAAGGTATTTGTGCCCCAGCTTAATTGTGGGAGGCAACCTTAAATGTAAAGTCTGAAACTGGCTAATTACCTTACCAAACTCCATACGTGCTAAGAGCTTCTTTGGACAAGACGGTGGGGGTCCATCTGTGAAGAATTCCATTTCATGGAGTTGATTATATATTCAGCGATTTAAGATTTTTCAGCTATTAATGAATTTTACTAATTAACCTCACCAAAAAAGGGTAAAATAGTAATAATTATTAGTATGTATATGAATATTTCTATAGTCTCTGTGAAAATTACTTTATTGTTAAATTTATATTTGTAATTAATTTTACTGGAGCATATGAACTACGTGGGTTAAATAGAATATAGTTTTGGAAATTATTAATTATAATTGTATCTGATTATATATTGGTTAAAATCAGTTATATATTCTTATTGAAAAATGCTTACTTCTTAACTTGAACTATAAAAACATGTCTCTTTAAGTTTCTATTATTAAATCGCTTTAATTTTTCAATAGAAAGATTTTTTTAAGATTTAATTTTTTTAAGTGTTTATTATTTTTTTTAATGTTTATTTCTATTTATTTATTTATTTTTTGAGAGACAGAGTGCAAGGAGGGGAGGAGAAGAGAGAGAGGGAGACACAGAATCAGAAGCAGGCTCCAAGCTCCGAGCTGTCAGCATGTTAAGTGTTTATTTTTGAGAGAGAGAGAGAGCATGTGAACAGGGGAGGGGCAGAGAGTGCGGGATACAGAGACTCTGAAGCAGGCTCCACACTGATAGCAGAGAGCCCAATGTGGGGCTCAAACCCACAAACTGCAGGATTATGACCTGAGCCAAAGTCAGACACTTAACCAACTAAGCCACCCAGGCACTCCTAGAAAGACTTTTTTTAAATCAGAGTTTTACTGTTTGGCTAGATCTCTAAATCATGATATGCACTTTGACTTAAGTTTCCATTATTAACTTTCCTATCTGGCTCTCTATATGACACAATGACACACATCTGCACACATAGCAACAACCAAGGAGGAGAGCATCTTAGAACTCAGAGTTGTGGTATAAATAATGGACAGAAGCAGAATATAAATTGACAGGACAGATGGCATATTTGATAAATACTATTGTTAAGTACTAATGAAGGGAAAGGCAGAAGGAAGGGATACCATACCCACAAAATACAATTACATATTTTATTGATTATGAGATGTACAATTTTTTATATTTTAGTATTTGTGAGGCAGAGCTGCCTTTTATAGCCTCTGTTGACCTGGCAGAAGCTGAAACATAGTTGATGCTACCTGAGCAAGGAGGACCTTGGTCATAGATGCTCTCATCCTGTCATCTCATTGATGTCTGTGCATTGTTAGTACTGTATATATAGAGTTTGTTTGGCATTTAAAATATCTCTATTTTGTATTTAAAAAAACATGGAGGGGCGCCTGGGTGGCTCTGTCGGTTGAGTGTCCAACTTTGGCTCAGGTCATGATCTCACGGTTCGTGATTTCAGCCGCACCTGGGGCTCTGCACTGTGAGGAACCTGCTTGGGATTCTCTCCCTCTCTCTCTGCCCCTCCCCCACTCATGCTTTCTCATCTCTCTCTCTCTCTCAAAATAAATAAGTAAACTTAAAAAAAAGACATAGAAACAGAACAGAAGGGTGCCAGTTTGATTTGTAAGTGAATTATTATTTCAGAGAAATCATGGAGGCAATTCTATATTTTCTTATAAAGCAGCAGAATAAGAGGGGAGAAAATACCCACAAGTAGATGCAAGTGTATTAGAAGCAGTTACTAAGATGGATGTAAAATGATCTTGTGTGTCACACGCCAAAGGGTGCAAGTGAACGCAGGAAAAATCTTTCAGTTCCTTAGAATCCATGATGGAGGTCAAAACACGTACAGGCTAGTACAGGACTATCTGTAGCACTATTGGAAAAAACATTGAGTCCTAGTTTTACGGGTAGTGTTCTTCTTTTCTGTATCATTGGTAAATAATATGACTGCATCTTATATGGGATGAAGTAAAATTTCTTTTAAATATACAAGACCTGCCTGTTACTCAGAAATTAAGGTGATCAGATAGAAAAGAAAAGGGCACCTCTTTGGAGGAAGAGGCCATGTGAAAGGGAGAATAGCAAGTGGTGTGTAAATGTTAGGTACATACAACTGGTGAAGGAGAGGCAAGTGACATAGGTAGTCACACCGCTCTGATTTTTCGGTGAGAACGTTTGTGACAGACAAGTTAAGTGATGTGCTTCGGTCAGATATTAAGTGGCAGAACTGGCTTGGAGGTAGGGCTTTGGATTCTCTTTTCTTGGGAAGTCTTTGGAGAGACACCACCTAGGGGTTTATAGTTGGTATCGCAGCTTAGATAGTTATGAATATGCGACAAGAGAAAACTCAACGAGGTCCATAAATGACTTTACCATTTATTAAAAAGAAAAGGGAGGATTTATTGATTTAGAAATAATTGGGTGAAACTCGTGAGAAGGCAAAAAAAAAAGAATGATTTCTGACTTCATAACACTATATCACAAAGCTTCTTCCTGCAACAGGAGATACGAAACAGTAAAAGAATACATGTTCAATAAATGTTTTAAAAAAACACCACAGGAAGCCACAAGATTACTACTTAAACATGATGAACCAGCAGGAAAAAGACCACAGGCCACTACAAGTTAATACAGGAAGCTTTTTGATGAAGGCATAATTCACAATATCTCCTATTTCCAGTTGTTTTTTGGAGCTATGTAAAACAGAAGCACCTCCTCGCAAAATAATTGCTTGTAGTGGTAGCTTTAACCCCTAACCATTTCCCATCTGGATAAAAGGCAATTACTTGTTTCCAGGATAAATTGTGATTACCCCTTACCAGGTTCTCTGCTTCTGTAGCCTTCCACGCTTTTATAATCAATTCTCACAGCTAAATTATCTTGTGATATTTTAACTGTGAGATATTCTTTAAATTCTTCAAATTACACTCCTTCAAAGGGGCTGAGTCATCGTCCTCTCTTTCAAGCCACCTCTCCAATGCCATGGGGCCCCTGCTCCTATAGACTACTCCTACCATTTCTCCACTGGTGTGGACCTCCACTCTTCTTCATAAGCTTCCACATGAGGCTTATGACCCACACTCTCAGCTTGGTGGCTTTTTTTTCTCATATTGGAATAGTTTCTGCTCTTTATTGCTGCCGTCACCTCCTGTTAGATGTGTTTACAATCCAAAGAGATGGCAATCGGCTGGCTCTTTCATATACCACCGAGAATTGCCCACCAATGGATAGGCAATCCCATAGCATTTCTCAACTCCATTTACTTGCCCACTTCCAGACGACTGTACCATATCTTCCCCTTGCTCAGACTCCCAACACCTCCTCCTCATCCATCTCTTCCAGGTTCTAACCTTGCTTTCTACTTCCCTGAGAAAACAGAAGTGATAAGAAGGAAGCCTGCTCTCACCCCAGGATCCTAGTTCCCCGTATGAATACAAGACAGTTACTACATGTCTTGTTTCTTCTCCTTTTAAATGTACCTCTTTGTAATAAAACTTCTAAAATCTTACCCAGTTGTTTAAATGGCATTCAGCAGTATCAACAATGAATTCCAGTCCTGGAATCTTCTTATATGTTCTAATATCTACCTGATGCAAGGTTGTTATCCTAGAATCTTCCTTTACCATCATACTAGGGATTCCTTTCACTTTTATCCATTTTGGATCTCCTAATTCACAAAACCTGTGTCATCTTCTTTCTTGGATTACTGTTTTCATCTTGGTGGTGCCAATTCTCTGATAGCTTCCCAGGAAGGTATAAGGAAATTAAAAATTGGGGCACCTTGAATGTCTGAAATTATCTTTATTCTACTCATACTTGATTGGTATTTTTAGTAGGATTTTATTTTTAGTTTGGAAATCCTTTTCCTTTAGCATTTTGAAGACATTTCTCCAGTGTTTTCTAGATTCCAGTGTTGTTTTTGAGAAAACAGATGTCATTTTGATCCCTGATGTTTTGGATATGACCTGGATTTCTGTTTCTTCCTGCATTCCAAACTGGTCTTCTCTTTACTCCCACCCACATACCCTTCCCCTTAACCATCCATCTCAGTATTTTGAAATTTTATAATGGTGTGCCTCATTATTGGCCTGATTTATTCATTGTGCTGGTACTCACTGGATCTTTTCAATCTGCAAGTTCATGTCCTCCCACTTCAGAAAAAAAATGTAAGTTATTTCTTTAACTCCACATTGTCAACTGCAATGGTCAATTTTCAGTTCTCACCGTACTTTACCTGTTAGCTCCACATGATACATTTGATCCTTCTCTCTTTCTTGATTCACTTTTCTAACTTAGCCTCCAAGTCAATACTCCTGATTCTCCTGCTGTTTCAAAAACCATTACCCCTTGGTAGATTTGCTGGCTTCTTCTCATCTCTTAAACCTGTAAACATTGGAGTGATCCAGGAATCTATCCTCTAACTTCTCTTTTTCTCTGTTTATTCATTTTCTACAGGATTTCTTCTGGTCTCACGGCTTCAAATGCTATCTATTACCTGATGACTCCTAAATTTGTACTGCATCTAGGATCTGTGTAATTATTTTCCAGACTCATATGCCCAACTCTAAGCATGGCTAATCCATTTGGATATCTAATATGAATATGAAACTATCAGTGCAGAACTCCTAAATCCCCCCCTCTAAAGCCCATGTGTTCTGTCATTTTCCCCATCTCAAAAAATGGAAAGTCTATTTTTCCAGTTTCTCAGTTCAAACACCCTGGAGTCCTCCTTGGCTTATCTCTTTTTTCTCACACCTCACATTTGATTAAATCCACTGCCAGATTATGAGGAAACTACTTTCAAGCATTGTAGCCATTCCTTCACCTTCTCCACTGCCACTACCCTGGTCCAAGCCCCCATCATTTCTCTCCTGAATTATTGCATTAGTCACCCAACAAATTTTTATGCTTCCACCCTTGGTACTTGTGCCATTTAGTAGCTTATCTCTCAGCTACAACCCACTTTTCTATACTCTGGTGATGCTAGAACCAAGACTCTATGATTCACACTTTTCCTTTGCCAGCTGATTCCCTATGAAGCTTCACAATAGGAGGCACTAGACAGAGGCTGGAGAAGGAAGAAGGCCCTTTGTCCTCCCTGTTGGCATCCTGTGGGTTTCCGGTCTCCTTGTGGCTCCTGTGACTATCGCCCTAGCAGCAGCTCTTTTCCAGAGCAGTAGCTGATTCCAGTTGACTGTTTTTTTCCAACACTTTCAAACCAGTCGACACACAGATAAAAGACTCTTATTTTGACTTTTAATCATTTGGCATTTGTAATACCACAGCAACCCAATCTGAACATTATAGCCTGTTACATTAGCACAAAGTGGAAGAATTAGTTTATATGTGGCCATCTCAAACTCTTATGCTTCCTTCCTCTCTTTTCAGGCATTCTCTTCCCACATGAGCTTGTTTTTCTCCCTTGAATTTTTGGTTCAGACCATAACAATTATTTTTTGTGATACTCTGCAGCTCAGGGGGAAAAATGGCAAATATTAATTAATGTGATCAATTGTTTATCTCTTACCTGTCCAGGTGTGAATGTGTTAATGACACGGCTGGTGATGGACCAGTTGGAATGTCAGGTCACATCCCCAGCAGGGCATGGGGTCTTTGGAAAAGCATATGCAGTATTATAGTCTAATTATATATTTAAATATTTATATTTGAAAAATTTAAGATATTTCCCTATTACTTTCGCAATTCAAATTATAGGAAGCCCAACCTCAGCAACATTTTTTTTTTCAGTTGTTTGGGATTTGTAGAAGATCTGTGATTCTTTTTTTTTTTTTTTAATGTTTTATTTATTTTTGAGAGACACACACACAGAGTGTGAGAAGGGGAGGGGGCACATAGAGGGAAACACAGAATATGAAGCAGGCTCCAGGTTTTGAATGGTCAGCACAGAGCCCAATATGGGGCTCAAACTCACGAACCCGTGAATTCATGACCTGAGTAGAAGTCAGACGCTTGACCGACTGAACCACCCAGGCACCCTGAAGATCTGTGATTCTTAGGAGGGGTCACACACACCTTGGGAAGAACATGAGAATCTGGAAAGGCAGTGACGCAAGGGATCTTAATGCTTGTTAAAGAGAAATTTGGGTTAAAAAAATTGAGAAATTCTGCTTTGCAATGGCCTTCTCCCCTATTTTGGTACCCTTCCTCCTGTTTCAGGTGATGTGATGTTCACTGGTTGCAAGAGTCCAATTCAGATCTTCTCAGTGCCCAGTCCTTATCTTTTCTGCTTAAGATGTTAACAAATCACTTGATGAGCAGATCTTTTTTAAAGTATTAATTGGTGATAATGTGCTGTTGCCCCCCCCCCCAACAGTGGTTTTACTGGGACTACCTGGAGGAAACTAAGTGCATTAGCAAATTAGAAAAATTATTTACCTAAGGAACTGCAGACACCTTGACTATCTTGGGGAGTGGGTGTTGGGAGGCATTTTAGGCAAAGGATTAGAAAGGAATCTTTCAGTGTTGCTTCTGCCACAACATTTGTATGGCTGGTTATTCCTAGGGCTTACCCTGCTGCCACAAGATTAATGACAGCTTTCAGAAAACTAATGGGAAACAGACTCTATTTTTCAGAATTGCAAGTCCCATCTACTTCTGTCCGCTAACACCAGAGGCTCTTAGAAGGTTGTCTGCTTCTTGGGATTCCGTCTCAGCTCATCGTCCCAGCAAATTTTGTGAAGTAAATAGGCTGCATTTTTTCAAATATTTGCTGGCTAATACCTGTGCCTAATATCAGTAAAAAGTCAGGAAGGCAGAAGAAGTTCCATAACACAAATTCTCATTAGATGGAAAAGTTTTCTGATTAGCAGCCTTGTGTTACTGTGCAAGAGCTTTCAGTTATTGTTTAAACACATTTCTTCTTATTAACCAAATGTTTGCATATAGAGATTTAAAGCCCTAGCAGATTGAAACTAGGGGTTATTAGTATTTATACTTCTTGAACTCTGCCGCATTTAACACTGCTGTTTTTTGCTTCCTTGAAAGTCTTTTCTCCCTTGCTTCCCAACATACCTCTTTTGTTAGCTTCCTTTGCTGGTTTTTCTTTCATCTATCCCCTTAATGTTGGTGTTCCCCACTGTTACTTCTCAGCTCTCTTTTTTTCTTGTGTTGGCTTTCCCTTGGGGAAAACAAGCATGGCCTTTATCCTCAGTCATAACCACCAGTAGTGCAGATCTGTCCCGGGCCTTGGTTCACCTCTGTGCTTCAGATAGCCTTGTGTCTACCGGGTGTCTCCATTTAGAAGCTCCTCAGTTCCAGTACATCCCCAAAGTGAAATAATTATCATTCTCATCGAATCTCCCTTGTCCTCTAATGGTGATTAGCACCATCCATCCAGTCACAGGCAACTGACTTTCAAGTCACCCTCGCACCTCTTCATTCCATCATCTGTATCTGCTCAACTGTCAATATAACGTTGACATTATTCATTCCCTTTTGTACTGTCTCTTTATTTCCACTGTCATGCCCTTGCCCTTCTTCAGGCCATAACTTAACAATTCTTTGCCAGAGGTCAAGTGGTGTCCTAGGATCTTCCTTCAATGTATTTTTCCCCCTACAGTACAGATTTGTCTTCTCAAATCCAAAATTAAAATTTTGCCTGGCTCCCCATTACTTTCTAAATAAGTGTCAGTTCATCACCATCACCACCACCCCTGCTGCCCTCTCGTTTGCCTCAAACTCCAGCATCACTCACCACTCCCCAAAGATTGTGCTCACCATGACCTCTGCATATATGTGATACCTTCTGCCTAAATTGCCCTCTTCATGGTCCCTTATTAGGCTTAGCTCTCAAAATGCTAGACTCTACCTTTTTTATTTTTATGTTTGACACTGAGTCAGCCTTCAGCAAGTAACTGGGTTAATATGTCCCATTCTGGTGAAATGCTCTATTCCAACTTTTAAATTAAATCACCATAAAAAAATGACCAAAAAATCACAAGAGGACTAACAAATAAGGATAAGAGAAAATCAGACGCTAGAATCTGCAGGGAATTTCCACTAACTGCAGTGAGGAGGGAGTTGAGTTGAGAGTCATAATCCTAAACTAAGACTGCTGAACCAGAATAGCACAGAAATCTGGGAAGAAGATGGGAAAAGACTATGAGTCAACCCCACTCTATCCACTGGCAAAGAAACACAGAAAATCCCAAAGCCATGTGAACTCTTCTTAGCTTGATAGTGTCATGCCTTTCCTTCTCCCCATCAGCTCTTCTCTGTCTTCATCCACTTGGGAACCCTACTTCACAATATATACAACTGCCATGGGTAGAGAGTGACAGAGAGAGGCAGTGGTACTTTGCATACTAAGATGTGTAAGAACTTCAGGAAGATGTTCAAGGAGGAAAGATGTGAGGAAGAGCCCTAAGAATAGTCTAGCTGGCGGTGCAATTTTTACCTCCATCACTGGCTGAAGAAGAACTGAAGCCTACGTATGATTCCCCAGGAATCAGACCAGTTGGAGTAGAAGATCCTCCCTCGATCCAGCAGAAACATGAGATGAATGCTTGTAAGACACTGGAAATCAGGCTCAGAGCTCAACACTTCAGTGTTCTTTGTAGGTCTAGATCCAAGAGAGAAAATGTAGAATCCCCTACCTGATCAGTAACTGCAGGGTAGAGGACACCATGCATCCATTCTGTAGCCAAATATTATTATTATTCTGGATCAGGTTTTATGGTTGTGTGTGTGTGTGTGTGTGTGTGTGTGTGTGTGTGTTTGGGGGTAGGTGGGTGTGGATGTGTGTTTACTGTTTAAGAAAAATAATTTTAAAAATTTCGTATAGATCACCCAAACACTTTGCATCACAAGGGAAAGCAATTTAAAGACCCAGGAAAAAATACACAAATAAAAATTCTTTTCCAGAGGGAATAAAAGAAAAACTTCCAAAGTCTTAGCTTGATATACTCAATATGAGTTGACCTATTCAGAGCAAGTATGTTGAGGA
The DNA here is from genome assembly GCF_022837055.1 of Prionailurus viverrinus. Classification (NCBI taxonomy): domain Eukaryota; kingdom Metazoa; phylum Chordata; class Mammalia; order Carnivora; family Felidae; genus Prionailurus; species Prionailurus viverrinus. The sequence continues at coordinate 52,814,018 of NC_062567.1, read as the reverse complement.
GAAGAGAGAATGAGCTGAAAGTGGCGATGAAGAGGGAGATGACTGGAAGCAGGCAGAATTGCAAAGAAAACACTCAATGTCACACTGGACACAGAAAAGAGCAGAATTAGAGTGCAGAAAGTGAAGTTTGCAATATTTCAACTTTAAGAATGTAGAGGGAAAAAAACCCAAAAATGGATATAACAAGACATAAGATTGAGAAAAAGAAAGGAGATCCAACCTATGGGTTACAGGTTTTCCTAAGAAAAATCAAGAAGGAAAAATTAAGCACTCATGAGACACAATTTAAAAGAATATTAAAAAACTTAACAAATTTTGAAACAGGATCTGAAACAGGTCCATAGATTAAAATCACCTGTCACATTCCAGGTCAGATTAATGGGAAAAAGACCCCCACTAGACATATTCTAACAACATTTTTACATTTAAAGTATAATAAGAAAAATTCTACAGGTATTCTGTTAGAAAAACATGGTTTACTTATAAAGGAGTAAGAATCAAAGTGGCTTCAGACTTTTCACATCATTAAATTGCAACAGAAATGTCACAGTAGCTATAAAGATTTGAGGAGCCAAATTCTCTATTGAGCCAAGTTGTCATTTGTATACAATACAAGGGTTCACAAAATACATTTCTCAAATACCCTTCTTGAATTACTTGGATATTAAAATGCTTTAATATATTAAAGTACAGCTATACTATATAGATAAGAGGCAACTATTCAAGAATAAGAAATTTGCAGTATAAGATACTAATAGTAATATTTAGAAGTGATTAAAAATGCAGAAACTGAAACAGTGATGTGCTGGTAAATGTTTTAAAACCAGCTCTAGGGGTGGAGAAGAAAGACCTGATTTGTAGTTTGATGACATCTATGGAGTGAGTACTGCCATCAGGGCTGACTTCAGACTACCAACGTGATGTCAACGTGGAGTTGGGAAGAAATGTGCACAATGGACTTTCACGTGCCTTTAGGAGCCGGCTTCAGTTGGACCAGTTTCACAATTTTGGGGAAAACACTTTTAAATTTCATCTCCGACCATATACCAAAATCAATTATAAACTCATTGTATTAGCTTCTTGGGGCTGCTACAACATATTCCTGGGTGGTTTAAATCAACAGAGATTTGCTGTTTTAGAGCTCTGGAGGTTCAGCCTGGAATCAAGGTATTGGTAAGGGCATGCTCTTTCTGTGTCTCTAGGGAAATGTCCTTCCTTGCCTCTTCCTAGCATCTGGTGGTAGCCAGCCATCCTTGGTATTTCTTGGTTTGTAGACTCATTACTCCAACCTCTGACCCCATTGTTTTTTATTTTTATTTTATTATGTAAATCCAAGTTAGTTAACATATAGTGTAATTATGATTTCAGGAATGGGATTTAGTGATTCATCACTTACATATAACACCCAGTGCTCATCCCAACAAGTGTCTCCTTAATGCTCCTCACCCATTTAGCCCATCCCTCCACCCAACACCCACCCCATCAGCAGCTCTCTGTTCTCTGTGTTTAAGAGTCTCTTATGGTTTGTCTCCCTCTCTGTTTATATCTTATTTTTGCTTCCCTTCTCCTATGATCATGTGTTTTGTTTCTTAAATTCCACATATGAGTGAAATCATATATTTGTCTTTCTCTGACTGACTTATTTTGGTCAGCATAACACACTCTATTCCATCCATGTTGTTGCAAATTCTGCCTCCATTGTTACGTGGTGTTCTGTCTCTCTGTGTCTGTATGTGCCTGTTTTCTCTTCTTATGAGGATACCAGTCAATGGATTAGGCCACATCCTAATATGCTATGACCTAATTTCAGTCTAACTAATTGCATCACAAAAACCCTATTTCCAAAGAAGGTCACATTCTAAAGTTGTGAGTGGACATGTATTTGGGAGTATGGGGGTGGGGGTGGGGTTACACACTTTTCAACCCAGTATAAGGATTAACACAAAATGTAAGAAACAAATCACACAAAAAATAGCATTGATTGAATACTTATTTTTTTATGAGGATGCTCTACTTTCTCCTGGAAGAAATCATAGGAAGATGTTTCATACATTTGAGTCCAGAAATTTTAAATTTCTTCTTGTCAAAAACATGAACAAAAGTGAAAATCCAACAGTTATTTGGGAAAAACTCATCAGATATAAAACTAAAAGGGTAAATGTCTTTCATATATAAAGATAGCATATAAATAGATATAAAATTACAGTCTCAGGAGATAATTGGATATAAAGGTGGAAAAGTCAAAAAGGAAAAATACAGATGGCTCCTGAAATTAGTAAGTGTTCAACCGTATTAATAACTAAATACATTTACATTAAAACAGCAGCACACTATCTATTTTTAACTATTGAAGTGGCAAAAATAAAGAGAAAAGATCATAATGATGGTGTATAGTCTCACGGGGGAATAATGGGGGAATGAATTAGTGCAACCTTTCTTCTAGAAAAAGAAAAGAATTGACATGTATCAAGAACCTTAATAATGTTCCTGCCTTTTGAATTAGTAATAACATCTCTAAAAGTCAGTCTGAAAGTAATAATCTTCAAATGTATAAAGCATAATGAAGTAGAAGTCAAAGAAAGTATCAAAGAATTCAGTATCATCTTGAACAATTACAAGTGCTCTATTGTTGAGGATTTATTGCAGAGAATGTAATCCATTCTAGCTGGTTTAAGCATTAAGGGATTTATTTGAATAGATTTTGAGTTGTCAGGGAGGGTGATGAAACATGAGGGAATGGAGAACAACTCCAAAGCCCCCTGCAACAGAACTGGCTGCAGTGGAGAGAGTGCAGAATCAGGAAGCCCCCGTCACCCTGGGAAGCCCCCACTCCAGCGGCTGGCCCCAGACTTCTGCTACTTTAGTCAGAATCTGACTTCACAAATGGACCCCATCTCTGTCTTCACTTAACTCCGTTCAGAATTCAAGACACATAGGTATCTCATTGGCCAAACCTACATCAAAGCTGGAACCCTAGCTGCAAAGAAGTCTGGGAAATGCAGTTTTAGCTTTCCAGCTTCTGAATAGAGGAAGATACAGAAGGGGGTTGGAATGGATATTGTGTGGTCCAATCCATATATTTGCCGCACTCTAAACCCTCAAAATAAAGGAAGTGCATTCAATGGCTTTAGATGACTTTGGAAATACTCTGCTTAATTTTTTTATTAAAAAACCCCCAGGAAATAGAAGCATATATAATGTATGATCTTAATTATGTGAAAAGTATTTGGAGACAGAACACTAGAGAAATATGCCAATGTGTTAAAATGTGCATGAGACTATGGGAGATTTTCTTTTACTTAAGTGTACCTTTTACTTTTTCTACAATGATCATAAAATAATTTTATAATCCTCATCCTCCATTGAAACAAGCAGACAAATGTTTGTTAACTAAATGCAGGAGTTAGTGACACAAATGGACAAAAAATAAATATCCATTGTTATTTAGTTTGTGGTTTGAATGTTTATAAAGAAATCCAGAAAAAGCTTGTTAATTTCCCTTTAAACTTGGCTTTTTTACAGCAGTCATGAGTTGTGGCTGCTTATAGAATAGTACAGATAACACAGTTTAGCCATTTAGATATAAATTTAGGTGTGTATATATTTGTCTTATGTAATAAATAAGTAAATAAATATTTATATATAATATTTAAATATTTATGTTCAAGTACATAACTTTTGGTGATGAATCACTAAGTTCTAGTCCTGAAATCATTATTATACTATATGTTATCTAACTTGGATTTAAATAAATTTAAAAAAACCCTGAAGTATATAACTTTTGTATTTGGTTCATTAGAGAAACAGGACAATAGGAGATACAAACCTATCTATCTAAATTTTTAGATAAAGAGATTTACTATAAGGAATTGGCTCATGCAATTATGGAAAGTGGGAAGTCCCAGCATCTTTTGTCTACAAGCTGGAGGAGACCCAGGAAGGCTGGTAGTGTAGTTCCAGTCCGTGTCTGAAGGGCTAAGAACCAGGAAAACTCATGGTATAAGGTCAAATCCAAATTCAAAGGCCTGAGAACTGATGGTGTAAATCCTGGTCTGAAAGTGAAGACTGATATCTCTTCTCAAGCAGTCAGGCAGAGCCAAAATTCTCCCTTCTTCTGAATTTTTGTTCTACTCAGACCCTCAAGGGTGGATAATACCAACCCACTTTGGAGCTGTCTATCTGCTTTATTTAGTCTATCATTCCAGATGCTAATCTCATCTGGAAACACCCTCACAGATACACCCAGAAGTAATATTTAAACAAATATCCAGGCATCCTGTGACCCAGTCAAGTTGACCCATACAATGAGCCATCAAAATGTACAGAACCTTTTTTCATATTAATATATAAGCTAATTTATCAATAATAAATACATAAATAAGTACAATAATTGCTTGCAAAAAATATTAGGCTCAGAAATACAATGTGTATGGTCTTTTCCTAGTTAACTAGCAGTAGTATTATTTTTCTTTCAAAAGTGCTGCCTTTAATTAAAATTCCATTGGTATTTTGAATGGATAATTTTTACTATATCAACTGTAACAAAAATCGTAAGTTCTTCAGTGTCTTTTCTTTCTCTTCCTTTGAATATTAGAGGTTTTGTTTTTGGAAAATTAAAGCTTTTCTAATGTAAATCAGTTCCTGGAATAAAACTATCCAAGTAGAACAAAAAGGTTTTTTTTTTTTTTTGTACAATTCTCCTTTGTACAGAGGAAGCTTCTGTTACTAAACATCTATCTCTATCCTGCTTTCCAGCTCAGCATACGACGTAGAGTAAGACTTACCTCAGAGATTCTGCCTTAACTGCCTTACCTCATTACAGGAGACCTCTTTCAGGGAGATGCTAAAAGGTATAGACTAACATATGAAAATAAAATGAACCCAATAACAGATATAAATTAAACTAACTTTTTCCTCCAAATTCATTCTTAATATAAATATATTTGGTCCCTTATCCTCGCACATTGAGATTATAGGGCAGACTGTTAATTATTACAATTATGCGATGTTCTGGGTTTTTTTTTAACTTTCTCATTTTTTGAACAGTGGGTGAAGAATGGTGGTATTAGCCATATTTTAGAGAGATAGAAGAATTATTGGTAAAACTTGTTACTCAAAATTCTTGATTAGCACAGCCAGTGACAAAAGACAAAAATGGAAGAAACTGCTATTTGCCCTGCATCTAATATAGGTGTAAATAGGGAAAATGGTTTACTTTAAAGCTGTCGTAATTCACTAACACGTGAATCACAACATGAAATGAAAATAGATGTTCTCTTTGCAACAACTTGTAATATAATTAACTCTTAGGCTCTGTTTTTACCTCGCCACAGAATCAACTGTTTTTGCAGCTTACTGAGGTTTTTGTTTGAGGCTGTTTGCAGTTCATGATCTGAAAGAATTGGAGGTGAGATGAAATGAGTGTATAATTAGTTCTTGAAGTTGAAGAGAAAGTGTGAGACACACCTTCTCACCTCCTCTTCTTTGTTATGTTATTCATCTTGCTATTTCTCTCCATCTTTGTTCAACATGGCAGATAAATAATGGGATCAGTACTAGGGAAGGAAGTGATTTTTGTTCTTTTCTCTCTTTGTATCTCAAACTCTATGTCACACAAGCTTTTGATTGCCTGATGTTGTCTTTCCATTTTTTTTGGCAATATTTTTTTTATTCCCCTCCTCTTCTTCTTGCCTTCCCCCCCCCCCATTCTTCTGTCTTCTGTGTCTTTTTCCTTTATTCCCCCATTTGCCCTCATTCTTTTTCTTCTTTTTTCTAAGTGATGGTATAAAGTGACCATATTAATAACATGGATTAGCAGCGTGTGTGTCTGAAAGGACTGTGTACTTCTCCAGGAAGACTGGCATCTTGAGTAAAATCCAGTTTGATGCTGAGAGGTAAATTAAAAAGGGCTGAAGATAGTTGTGCCCAGGGGCGGGCTTGAGATCATATCTCCTCTCCAGTTCTCCATAGCCTGCATGTGATATTTTGGGAATCATGCCATTTCCATATTTCCAGTAGGATGATACAAAAACACTAGAAGTACTAAGAGAAACCCAAGGTTGCAAAAAGGCAACTATGGATTATTAGGACACCAGAAAGAACCACAGACTTGAGTAGTGGACACCAGCTTGGTGTCCAAAAGAACCAAAAGTACCAGCCACACCTCACAAACATCAGCTCTATACCCCAAGGACCAGATAAAGATCACACCTTAGAGACAGCTGAAGGATCCACCATTTCTGAGGATCCAGAAGGGGGAGCAGCAGGGAGAGACCTTCTGGGAGGGGAAAACCAGCTCTGAAGGAATTTTGCGTTTTATTTTATTATTTAAAAAAAAAATGTTTGTTTATTTATTTTGAGAGAGAGAGCACAAGTGGAGGAGAGGTAGAGAAAGAGGGAGAGAGAGAATCCCAAGCAATCCCACAACCCATGAGACCATGATCTGAGCTGAAATTGAAAATCAGATACCTAACCAACTGAGCCACCCAGGGGCCCTGGAATTCTGCATTTTAAATGGATAGAGTATTTACCCAAAGACTGATTTACTTCCAAAGACACTGAGTTACTTTTAATTGATAAATCTAAGGTAATTGATAAATCTTACTAAGCCATTAGTAAGAATGGGAGCCTCAGAACAAAGTGAAGGCAAGGCAGGGAGTGGGAGGAGCTAGACTTTCCTGAATTGTGTGCAGACTTCAATCCTGATGTTGGAGGTGTATGTTAAAGATGGAAATAATTGTGTTAATAAAGGTCAATTCTGAATGGTGAAATGGTTGTGTGATTATTGTTTCATTTTTTCTTCCCTATCTCTATCATTCGACATACATTTATTGAACATTTACTATGTGTCAAACACATAGTGCTCATCTTTGTGTTCATCTGTATTTCCTAATTTATGTACAATTATACAATTACTATGATTTGATTTTGTAAAGAGGAAAAAATAAAGTTAAACATTATTTTAAAATAAGGTCTATCTGATTCTCCTATTGTGGCATTTGAATGATACATGTCCCACTATGTGAATTGTAAACCAGGTCTTGGAATTGACTTCTGTTTCTAAATATATGTTTCAAGATTGGTTAACTATAAAATCCAAGCTTTTCAGGAATCATTTTGTAGAGCTTATACAGAGCTTAATTCCCATGTAAACCTTTCATTCACAATTTTAGACCTACCATGTTGTGAATATATACAAACCTGCATTCTGTTTGGATCTTCAGAAGTAGAACAAGCTTGCCAGTAGCATCATACCCTAGGATACCAAATGATCATTCCCAAAATGGATTAGAAGGGTTCATGTGGAAGTCAAATCTGGTAGTTGATTCTGTTTTTGAAAAAAATAATCTCTGTCTATAGGAGAGATATTTACCACGCCAAAAGCAATGTATCCATGCAGATGGATCACAGACACCCTGACATGGCTGTGACAGCCTGCAAAAGTAGACTTTGCCATTTAGAAGTGGCACATAGTATGAGATATTTCCCTTTGCTTTCCCACAGCTATCAAATACATTCTCTAGTAGCTCTTGCTATTTGTAAACGATTGGTTAATGATGATTTCATTTTTTAAATTTCTCATTAAGAAGCTCCCCAGATTAGTTGCATCTTTTGGCTTGAAATAGCAAGCATTCAATTTGCCAAATCATCCAGCTAAAGGTTGGGTGGGTGAAACATTGTCTTCTTTTATTTCTTCAGATTTAGTCACGGGCTGTACAGTGATATCAAATGTCCTTGCCCTCAATGCTGTGCTGACTCTTTTGTGTAGCTGACCACCTCCTCACTCCTATAGATACTGAGGGGAGAAGGATCCCTGCCTTCACACTCTTCCTGCATTTCCATTTTGAGATGAGTTTATGTCACAAAAAAGTAATTCAGCTTATTTTCTAATATTTGAATTGAGAAATAATCAAGGAAATAGACTAACTCTAGAAATACAATAAAATGAATATGCTATGTGATTTAGATTTATGACAAAGATTTTATTGGCAAAAATTTTTAATTAAATATGAATTGAATAATGGAATCTATCATTAATTACATGCGATAACTAAAACAAATGTGAAATATATTTAAAATGTTCATGCAAATGCAAATGGTTCCATTAATTACTTTAACAATTACGTTATGGAGGACAAATTCTTTATGGTAAAATAGAGATGATGCATTTTATACTATTTTGGAGAGATCTCATTCTCTTATATTTAGCTTTTTTCTTTTTGACTATGGAAAAGAGAGATTCTTTGATATTCTTCTTACTCTAAATAAATCTCTGATAAACTATGTGAAATTGACCATTTTCACTGACCCCACATTTATTCTTTCTTTGTTATTTCTAAGTGTTCAGTGACAGTTTGGGATATCAGTAATATATTTAGATTTTTCCACAAAAGAATGAAAAATGACAAGTGAACATATGATTACATGCACCTCAGTATTCCAAAAATGTCTGTGCACACACATAGTAGCCATATCCTGCCTAGGAAGTGGCTAACTTGCTTGCTTAGAGCTGGTGTTTATTTTTCTAGAGTTTTTTTAAAGCATAGTTTTCTCATCACTTGTCCTTGCAAAGAGAAGAAGAATAATGATGATGATTATGTGATGGTGATGTTAGTGATGATGATGGTGATAGTGATGGTGATGATGATCATGATGAAAGCTAAAAATTAAAAGAATTTTTGTGTGCCGGGCACTATTCTAAGTGCATCACACATAAGAACTCACATAGTCCTCACAGTGACGCTGTAACTAGGTGTTCTTATTATCTCTATATTTTCAGCTGAGAAAATTGAGTCATAAAAAGATGGAGTATCTTGCTTAAGATTGCACAGTTTTCCTGTGGAAGAGACTGAATATTCTTTTCAAAGTACCTTCTCTATAATTGGAAGGTTACATGTGAGACCATCATCTATATTAGAAATTTTTTTAAAGATACAATTATGTAAAAACCAATGGGCTTCTAAAATCATTCTATTTTTTTTAAATATAAGATTATTGCTTTGTGCCAACATTGTCATAATTGTTTTTACTTAAATGGTGATATTCCGCCAATTAGAATATAACTCACGTAATTTTATATGTCTCAAAATGAATCAATAGCTGCTTTTAAAGTTCAGTGTGGCTTTTATTTTATACTAATATTTACAGAAATAAATGTAATTGCTATTATAAGAAGAACTACAAAGGGTGAAATCATAAAAGAACACTATGGTCAGAAAAACAACAAGCACAATTTTATTTGTTCTAGAAAAAAATGAGATTTTTCTAAATGATTCCTGAGATTAAAAATGATTATATGATTCTAGGAGGGTTGATGTTTGTCAGAAATACCATATTCTGTTTACAGGAAGATGAACTAGTGTCTAATGAGAGATGTGTATTTAAGAATGCTATTCAGTTTCTAATTATCCATTTTCTGGTTTAAGGCAAGGGAATAATTTGCATAAAAACCAGTGAAAGAAAATGTTGACGGATATGAATGCAATCAAAAGTATCTTTTATATTATCTTTGTATTCTTGACGGAGAGAATTTTGTGCTTTTTTCTATTGCATATTTTGGAATGAATTAAATGCATTTTGTGACAAAGATGCAAAAATGCTTAGAAATTCATTCATTCCTGTATGTATTTATTCATTACACAATGAATGGCTATACTATGTCAGGCATAATATTAGGGAACACAAAGATAAAGAACATTAGCCTTTTCTGAAGGAATTCAGTAAAGGAGCCAAGATAATTAAAGAGATGATTTCATAACAAGGTGATAAGTACCTTGATAAAAATGAAATGCTAAAACAATACAAGTTAGGTACCTAACCCAGGCGTGGTGCCATGGAAAACTTTCTGAAACAGATGCCATGAGCTGAGTCCTAAAAGATTACTGACTTAGCGGGGCAAAGGTGGTGTTCACACCAGACAGAAAAAGTAGCATGTACAATGGCTTAGAGGCATGAGTGGGCATGACCTGTTTGAGGAACATCAAGTAATTAGGTGTGGCAAGGGTAGAGAGTACTGATGAGCAATCAAAAAGAGAGGCTGGGGTTGTAGGCAGGATTATGTCACAAAAGGTTTTGAGTATCCAGATTGCTCAGACAAGCTGAGGACAAGCCATAGAAAAACTGCCTTTTAATGGGTAGTGATGCAATCAAATTGGGACTTGAAACAATTACGTGGGAGCCTTGAGAAGTATGTTTTAGAAACTGAGAGATTAGTTTGGATGCTGTTGTTATGACACACGGGAAGGTTGATGATCTGAAATAAAACCGTGGCACTGAAGATATGTATTAGTTAGGGTGGGCTAACTGCTGTAACAAACTACCCCAAACCATCATGGCTAAATACAATGAAGTATTCTCATTCACATACAGTGAGGGTGTATGGGGAAGGGAAAGAGTTTTGCTTCATGCTGTTATTTACAAACTCAGACTTCTTCCATCTTGTGGTTCCACCATTTTTCTAGGACTGTAGAATCCTTGACTGTACCCTCTTTATTTTGTGTTGCTGACAGAGGAAGGACTAGAGCAAATATTGAATATCAGGGGGAAATTGTAGGGTCCAGGCTGGAAGTGTCCTACAGTGACTGTCCAGAACTTAGTCACATGGCTCTACCTAACCACAAGGGAATCTGGGAAGTAGTCCTTGTGCATGCCTTGGAAGAAAACAAACTGGGTTTGGTGAGCACGTGCCAATATTTAACTGTTTTTGACCTGTAGAATTGCCATTTCATGTGGTTCAGTCTGTAAGTAATAGGACTGAGAAATGGGAAAGTAGAATCAAGATGTTATAACAGGGAAACTTAGTAATGAACTGGGTGTACAAACTTCAGGAAAGGGAAGACTCGTAGCTGGGTTGAATCATTGGTGGATGGTTGTTCTATTTGTTCAGACTGTGGTTGTTACAAAAGATACTGGAGGGAAGAGGATGAGTTTAAGATACTTCCCACTGTTCTCCCCAGCACCTGCTCTCTTATTTTTGTAAGACTTCTGCTAAAATATAACTCTGAATAGCGGTATCCCCCACCCTCTCATTTCCTATCACTCTGAGTTTCTTCATGGCATTCCCCACATATTGTCCTTTTTGTTGTTGTTGTTTATTGGCTGTCTGTTATTACCCAAATGAAAGCTATAAGAGAACAGAGACTGTGTCTGTATTTTTCACTGCTACTTCCCACAGTGTGTAGAACAATGCCTGGCACATGATTGGTATAAAATAAATCGTTATTGAGTGTGTCATTGAATCAAAATGGAAATGGCCAGAAGTCTGTTGGTCATAATAAGTGTTAATATTTTTTGAGTGCTTACAAAGGGACAGATACTGTTCTAAATACTGTTCAAGTACCAATTCAATTCCCATGAACTAGATACAACTAGTGTCTCCTCTATTTTACAGATGAGGAAACTGAGTACATCTAGCTTAAGAAACTTGACCAAACTCACATTAGTAAATATCAGAGATGAGATTCAAATCTGGGTAGGTGTTAGGGCTTCAGAATTTTAACCATGATGCTATTCTGCCATGAATGTTAAATAGCTAGACTGGACATGGAAATTAGGAAGCCATTAGTATGAATTTAGATGTGAATAGAGATCAGCCTGTCCTTGAGATTTTTTAAAAAATTGACTTGGAACTCTTATTCTGTGTCTGCCAAAACATTCAATGTTCTCTGTAATATTTCAGGAATTTTCATTAGCTTATATTTACATCATCATTGTTTATTCCAGTTACTGTTTCTTTGAATTGTCTTCAGCTTACTTGTCTCCTCATCTCATCTCCTGTGACTGTTCCCCTCTGTCTGCTCCACACCAAGGCAGACATAGATTAAAACTCCCTCTCCTTGATTTATCCAGAATACCATTTCTAAAGGCATTATGGATATGTAGCAAACTTTATAGAAGGTTTGAGGTAGGAGGGGAGTCACTGAAAAACATCAAGCAAAGAATATAAAAAGTGCACATCAGGCATCCCTGTTCTTAAAAATGTTTACCACCCTGTCACTGAGAATGTCCCACTTGTGTGCCATCTAAGTCTAACTTCCCAGGGTGTCCTTACTCCTCATTCTTTTCTCTCCTTCTCCCTTCATCTCACCCTTCAGTTCTCCCTGCCTCCAAATTCCTGTTAACAACTTATGCAGAAGAGGTTGCTTATCACTTAATTCCTTTTCTGCTCCCAGGATGTGCTCTTAGGATTTCACCATCAACACGTCAAGCAACATCTACACCTAAACAAAGAGAATTCTTTTTCCACAAGGAACTCTGGTATTTGTTGTTCAAATATTGTTCACCCCACTACCAGTATGAGTCCCAGTGTAGGTAATGAAACTGAACAAATCTCGCAGAGGGTACGGGACAATTAAGAGAAGAAGAATTCAGCTACGAATGGAAAGAAAGAAGTCAGGAAGTAGCTATAAAAAGGAGTACTTTTAAGGAAATTTTTGTCTGCTGCTAGTTTTTTATTTCTGGTTAGGGAGACTTGGGCAAGTGCCCATGTTGGGGAAAGGGCCAAGGAGAGGGAGTGGATGAAGGTACAGGGAATAAAAAACAATAAAGTGATCTCTGAAGGTGCAAAGGGGTGAATCCCAGATCACAGGTAAATGAATTTATACAAGACAGGAGAGGTCTGTCTTCCCATCAGAGAAAAGCTACACAGTACAATTGAAAGAGTGTTGAATAGAGACTCAGATTGAGCTGAGCTGGAATCCAGAATCTACATTCTGCATTGGAGCTATGAAACTTTGCTAGAGTACTTAACCACTCTTACCCTAAATTTCCTCAACAGCAGAAAAGGGATAATACCCTCTTCACAGTCACACAAAGCTTAAATAAGATAACGTGCTAAACAAGAATCTTATAATAGAATTTATTGATTATTTCTGTAATTTGATTATAGGTCTTCTTGTTCTTATCCCATACTATTGCTAATGTCATAAATCAACAAGAGGTCATGTATTTTTTGGTCTGCCTCAAAGGGATTTGTGATTCCATGGTCTCATCCTCATTTGGAATTTTGAAAAATTTTTGAGAGTTGACATCAAACTTGTTGCCAACAGGACAAACCTGGCGGCCATAACTGTTTTACCTGGCTGTTACTTTTTTTTTTCCTTTTTAATTGAAAATCCTTTAGATAAGACATCTATATTCCAGATCCACATTTTTATATCTCATACCTGGCCCCTTCACATATTTCCCCAGTCTGGTTGGCCCCTACACACAATTGAGTTTTCAACCCATGATCTAGATTGATTTCTACTAAAATAGCTCATGCCACAGGATACTTCCATATTACTAAATGTTTCAGGTCACATTTTCTGTCTTTACCTCACTTGGTGTCTTCTTGTCTTTGATCACTGTTGATAAACTTCTATAACGTTTTTCTCCTTCTGTTATTGAAGATTCTTCTGGTTTCCTCTCACCTCTCTGCCAGCCTACCCTTTGCTACATCCTTTGCCTACGATTTAGATGATATAATTTTTCAGTGTTTTGCATGTTGTCGCATTGCTTTTCTGGGTGATCTCATGGTTCAACATGTCCAATATTGGGTAATAATAGGTAATAATTACCTTTAAAGCTACCTTCTCCTATGTGTTACATATCATCATGAAAGGAGCTACCAGAAGTCCAACCCACCCAACCCCCAAAACTAAAACCACTCTCACACCTAGTTGGGATACATATTTAACAACTGGTACAGAAGAATTCACACCAAATCAGAATGGGCACTGCTTTATATATCTCACCATTGCTTTCCAGCCAAAGATCAGCCCTGCTTGTCCCAGTCACCAAAGCCAACATTTCCTTCCTTCCCTAAAGCTGAGTGGTAAGACCCTCCCTCACGATTTCCCCCATGGACTAATTACACTCCCTTTTCCCATATGGGTAAAATCTCAACCTTGATCAACTGTAGGTCATTCTTTTATCCTGTCCTGTGCCTCATCTCTAGCCATTCCTAAGGCTATAAAGCTTCACCAGAAGCTTGTTTACATTTCCCTGAAAACCATCTTTCTCACCTCTGTGCCTTTGCATACACCACCACGTCAGACAAAAATACTCTATCTTCCTCAACTTTGTTTACATAGCTAACTTCCACTCATTCTTCAAAATTCAGTTCAGATATATCCATCTCTGAAAGGCCTATCCTAAATTGCTCTCTTCTTAGCAACATCCCCAGTCTAGGTTGGGAACCCTAACTCGGCAAATATTTTAAAAGTTTGCATTCCTAGGGCATATTTTAGTATGTACTATGAGAGAATGGAATAGCTGGGTATGATGCATTGTTTGCAATCTGGTAAAATATTTTCCTGTAGAAGAGCCACCCCCATAGGATGAGAAGGTACACAGGAGAAAAGTATTGTGGATCAACACAAAATTAACATTCATTGACAAAGGAAAAGGAAGCAACAGCTGGGTAAACAAACAGCTGCACAAAGAGAGAGAAAAATGACAGTGAATAACCACAAACATGGCAAATGGTCCAAAATATTAGAAAAGCAAGTAAATAATATGAGGAAATGAGTTAACTTACTGGAAAATTGCTGAAACATTTCAACAGGAAGTAAATAATAAGGAAAGTGTTCAAATAAAATTATTATAGAGAGAAAAATTGGAACAAATATTCTGTGTAAAAGAAGTGGACTTTTAATGAAAGAAGCTCAAGTGAAATTAATCTGAACATTTGTGACTTTTTCTACAAATGTGTTTTGTAGAAATGTGTTTTGCACAGGGCACATTATAATAATATTAAAAACTTAATGAATAAAATTACCACACTCCTTTTTGTTGTGTTGAAAAGAGTGAACTAGCAATTCATGATTGTTTTACTTTGCACTTATGTGATCACTAAGGAGACTGACCTTTTCAAAGGAAATGTTTAATAACACAAGTAACACATAAATATTTCGCCTTCTAAAGAATGAAAGCATTCCAGACAAAGCTAAAGTTTCCCTTGACCCTCTACCTGCACCCCCATAGCCACTACCTTCCCTAGAGATAACCACTGTTTCCGGCTTAATGTGTATCTGTCCAACATTTTCCCATGCCCTTACACACATAGATTGAAGCATAGAAAATATATATCTTTATCTTGTGTGATAATCCACGATACAAATCACAGTAGTAATTCTGAAACTTTTCTGTTTTTTGTATAACATTTTATTTTGGAAATATTTCTATTTCAATACAAATGAAGCTATATCATTAAAAGAATTCCCATATATTATAGTATAGATATAACATTATTTGTGGTGGACATTTAGGTTTTTCTTAATTTCCTGCATACTTCAGCAAACATTCATGAATATTTACTTGGTGCCATATGCCAGGGACCATGCTTGGTGTTGTGGATTTAGCAATAAACAAAACCAAGTCCTCCTTGTGGGCATTCAAGAAGACACAAATAATTAAAAAAGACATGCATATATAATAAAATGTCATATAGTGATAGCTAGGATGAAGAAAGGCAACAAAGGTGACATATGAGATGGTCAGGAAAGGCTTTTCTGAGGTGCAGTTATTTAAACCAAGATTTAAGAGATTGTTTGGCAAATACCAAAGGCACCAGCTGAGAAATGAAAGTGCTGAGTCAGAAGGTATCCGTATTGAAAATGCCAAAACATTTTCTGAACTGTTTGTAATAACTCTTGCTCCCATTTGAAGCATAAAAGTACCTATTTCTCATACTCTTTATACTATTTATTCTCATGTTCCTTAATTTTTACCAATCACACATTGTTACCAATGTGGAAAACTGTTATTTTGCTGTAGCTTTTATTGGTGTAGTTTTAAAAATTGGCATAAATTTATAACTTAATGCTGGTGAGATTGTACACATTTTCATATGTATATTGACCCTTTGAATTTCTTCTTCTGAGACTTGACAGTTCTGTGGCATTGTCCATTTTTCTCTTGTGTTATTTGTCTATTATTAATTTTTTCAGTGTTATTATTTAACTGTGCCAGAAAAGAGAATCAAGGGACTGGTTCTTTTTTTTTTTTAATCTTTATTTTTGAGAGAGAGAGAGAGAGAGAGACACAGAGTGTGAGTGGGGGAGGGGCACAGAGAGAGGGAGACACAGAATCTGAAGCAGGCTCCAGGCTCTGAGCTGTCAGCACAGAGCCCGATGCAGGGCTTGAACCCACAAACCGTGAGATCATGACCTGAGCCAAAGTTGGACACCCAACCGACTGTGCCACCCAGGCACCCCAAGAGACTGGTTCTTAATAACCATCTCACTTGTGTGTGTGTGTGTGTGTGTGTGTGTATTAGACATAACTGACTTTAAAAAATTTTTTAATTTATTTTTACTTTTGTCCAAATTGTTTATTTAAATTCCAGTTAGTCAGCATGCAATGTAACATCAGTTTCTGCTGTAGAATTTAGTGATTCATCACGAACATCACCTGGTGTTCATCGCAAGTGCCCTTCTTGGTAGCCATCACCCATTTAACCCATCCCCCTGCCACCTCCCATCTCACTTTCCAACTCACTTTCTTTATCAGTACCTTTTTTACATTGGTTTTAAGACATACATATGTGTTCTCTAAATATTGACTTTCTCCCATTTATTCTCTTCTTTTAGGAACTCTTAATACACATGTTTTGAAATTTTTCATACTGTCTTCTCTGTCTCTTTATATTTTCCATCCAGGTCATTATGGGTAGTGTCTTTAGATTTATCTTTCAATGCATTAATTCTTTTTTAAAAAAATTTTTATCCTTTATTTATTTTTGAGAGACAGAAAGAGGCACAGAGTGTGAGCAGGGTAGGGGCAGAGACAGGGGGAGACAGAATCTGAAGCAGGCTCCAGGCTCTGAGCTGTCAGCACACAGCCCGATGTGGGGCTCAAACCCATGAATAGTAAGATCATGAGCTGAGCAGAAGTTGGATGCTTAACTAACTGAGCCACCCAGGTGTCCCATCTCTTTTTGATTCTATAATATCTACTGTTTAATCTTTTCATAAAATGTTTATTTTCAAAGGCTGTCTTTTTCAGTTTCAGAATTTCCACTTGGTTCTTTATTAAATCTGCCTGTTCTTTTTGTGTATGTTTTATTTCATGACTCTGGTTTATGTTGTCAATCTTTAAAAAATTTTTATTCAATTTATTTAAACTAAACACAAACAAACCAACAAACAACGAGTGCATCCATTTCTCCCATCCCCGACCCTTCACCTCTTGTAACCACCAGTCCATTCCCTATATCTATGAGCTTGGGTTTTTTGTATTTTGTTTTTCTTAGGTTCCACATATAAGGTCTCTGTTTGACTTACTTCACTTAGGGTAATGCCCTGGGGATCTCTCCATGTTGTCTCAAATAGCAAGGTTTCATTTTTTATGACTAAATTATATATTATTATGTGTGTGCATGCATGTGTGTGTGTGTGTGTGTGTGTGTGTGTGTGTGAATTACTTTATCCAGTTATCCATTGATATACACTTGAGGTTGTTTTCATACCTTAGCTACTATAAATAATGCTGCAAAGAACATAGAGGTGCATATATTTTTTGAATTAGTGTTTTTGTTTTCTTTGGATAAATACCCAAAGGCAAATTGCTGGGTAGTTCTATTTTTATTTTTATTTATTTATTTTTTTTGAGGAAGCTGTATACTGTCTTCCATAGTGGTTTCACCAATTTATATTTCCACCAACAGTACACAAGAATTTTATTTTCTCCACATTCTCATTAACACTTGTTATTTCTTATCTTTTTGATAATGGCCATTCTAACAGATGTGAAGTGATTTCTTATTCTCGTTTTGATTTCATTTCCCTGACAATTAATGATGTTGAGTATCTTTTCATGTACCTGTTGGCCATCTGTAAGTCTCCTTTGAAAAAATGTATATTCAGATCTTCTGCACATTTTTTAATCAGAAGTTTTTTGTGCTGAGTTTATAAGTTCTTTATATATTTTGGATATTAGCCTCATATTGGATGAATGACTTGCAGATATGCTTTCCCATTTAGTAAATTGCTTTTCATTTTGTTGATGGCTTCCTTTGTTGTGCAGAAGCTTTTTAGTTTGATGTAGTCCCACCAGTTTATTTTTGCTTTTGTTGCTTTAGCTTTAGGTGACAGATTGAAAAAATCATCACCATGACCTATGTCAAGAAGCTTATTAAACTTCTAGGAGTTTCATGGTTTAAATGCAAGTCTTTAATTCGTTATCTGTTATTTTTACGTATGGTGTAACATAGTGGTCCAGTTTTATTTTTTTGCATATAGCTGTTCAATTTTCCCAACACTATTTATTGAAGTGACTGTTCTTTCACCATTATATATTCTTCCTTCCTTTGTTGTAAATTGAACATTTATGCATGGGTTTATTTTTGAGATCTTTATTCTGTTTCTTTGATCTAGGTACTTATTTTCATGCTAATACTATATTGTTTAATTACTCTGTAATATATTTTGAAATCAGAGCATGATGCATCCAGCTTTATTCTTCTTTCTCAAGATTTCCCTGGCTTCTTGGGGTCTTTGATGCTTCTATACAAATTTTAGGATTATTTGTCCTATTCCTGTGAAAAATACCATTAGAATTTGATAGGGATTGCATTGAATTATTATGTTGAAGTACATTCCCTCTTTACCTGCTTTTTGAGAGTTTTTATCATAAATGGATGTTGAATTGTGTTAAATATTTTTTCTGCATCTGTTGAGATGATCGTATGGTTTTTATTCTTCATTTGGTTAATGTGGTGTATCATATTGATTGATTTACAAATGTTGAACTATTCTTGCATCTTCCACCCAGTGATATGCACTTAAGGTTCCTTTGTGTCTTTTCATGACTTGATAAGTCACTTCCTTTTAGTGCTGAATAGTATTCCATTATATGGATATAATACAGTTTCTTTATCCACTCACCTTAGCAATTCATCTTGATTGCTTCCAAATTTTGACAGTTATGAAAGCTGCTGTAAGCATGCCTGTGCAGGTTTCTGTGTGGACATGAATTTTCAGTGCCTTTGGGAAAAACGAAGGAACATGATAACTGGATCTTATCAGAGTATGTTTAATTTTGTAAGAAACCACTAAACTGTCTTCCATAGTGGCTGTACCATTTTGCATTCCTACCAGCAGTGAATGAGAGTATCTGTTGCTCCAAATCCTCACAGGCAGTGTTGTCAGGTTCTGGATTTTGGACATTCTTGTAGATACCTAGTGGTACTTCACTGCTGTTTTAATATGCATTTCCCTAAGGATACACAATGCAAAGCATCTTTTCATATGCTTACCTGCCATCTGTTGAAGTCTTTGGCCCATTTTTTAATCAAGTTGTTCGTTTTCTTATTGAATTTAAAGAGTTCTTTGTATAGTTTCGATAACAGTTCTTTATCGGCTGTGTCTTTTGGGCACTTGTTTCTCCCAGGATATGTTTTGTCTTCTCATTCTCGTGACACTGTCTTTCACAGAGATGTTTTTAGTTTTAATGAATTCCAGCTTATGAATTATATCTTTCAGGGATTATGCCTTTGGTTTTATATCTAAAATGTTATTGCTATAGCCAAGGTCACCTAAGTTTTCTCATTTATATTATAGGAGTTTTATAGTTTTGCATTTTACATTTAAGTTTATGATCCATTTTGAGTTAATTTTTGTGAGGGCCATAAAGTCTGTGTCTAGATTCAACTTTTTACGTGTGGATAGTCACTTGTTTCAGCACCCATTTGTTGAAAACGTTATCTTTGTTATATTGTATTGCCTTCGCTCCTTTGTCAAAGATCAATTGACTGTATTTATGGGGTCTGTTTCTGGGTTCTATGTTCTGTTCCACTGATCTGTCTATTCTTTTGCCAGAACCACATTGTCTTGATTATTGTAGCTTTATAGGGAAGCCTGAAGTTGGGTAGCGTCAGTCCTCCAAGTTTGTTATTCTCCTTCAGTATTTAAGAGCGCCTCGGCGGCTCAGTCAGTTAAACATCTGACTTCTGCTCAGCTCATGATCTCACAGTTCACGGATTTGAGCCCCACATTGGGCTTTGTGCTGACAGCTCAGAGCCTGGAGCCTTTTTCGGATTCTGTCTCCCCTTCTCTCTGCCCCTCTCCTGCTCATGCCCTGTCTCTCTCTGTCTCTCAAAAAAGAATAAATGTTAAAAAAGTTTTAATTCCCATTTTTACCAAAATTATACATGTACATAGTTTTAAAATCAATTAGTGTGGCAAAACTTAACATGGAAAAAAGGAAACTCTTGTCTCACATTTTCTCAAGTAATGTTCTAAGAGATTCATCTTCTCTAGTTGATTTTTCTCCTGTTGTGTTTTACTTTTTTTTTTCCGAGCACAAGTGAAAGATATTAATTTATTGATATATATTTTAAATTTATGCTTCAAAGTACTGTAGAAAAATGTAATTAGTTTAAAATTCCAAGAGAAAGTATGAAATATATGAAAGTCGACTATCTCTTGTATGAAGTCAGCATCATTTCAAAAACTTAGAGCATTTTGACTTTCATATGTTTCTTGTTGGACTTTAAAGCAGTGTGCTTAACTACAATTTTTAACTTTTCAGTTTATCTATTGATTTCTTATGGAAAAATAAACATTTCTCTCTCTTAAAGTGCCATTCACAGCATTTTCCTCCATTCATACTTACACTTTCCTAACCTCTCAATTAAGACTTATCACAGTTAATTTAATAGTCAGTGCTTACTTTACTTTACTGTTCACATCTGAGACAAAAAGTTTATTTTATGAGTATTTGATATCCTGCTCAATTCCTAATTTTTTCCTGTTAAGTTTTCTCCAAAGCAAAGAAAGGCTTTCCACTCAACAGTCACTAATTCATCTCCAGACTCCCATTAGAGCTATAAATCTTTCATTACTCTCAACATGTAAGTCTATCAGAGGCACTTTTTTGTTGTTGATACATTCTTTCAGGAAGTGCCTTTTTCCTTCCACTAGAATCTGATTGATAGGCTTCTGGGCTGCTCTGTAGCTGTTTTCCTGAAGATTTCCTTTACCAGAATTCATTAATTATCTTTTTAAATTGCCAATAGCTGTTTCTTGTTACCTAAATATTGTTTTTCGTTTTGTAGCATCCTAGTCTTACTTAATGAATGCAGTAAGCGATTAATATTACTAAACAAACCATTACAGATCTTAAGAGTTTTCTTCTGTCCCTTGAATGATACTGGTTTCCTGTGAGTTCTTTTATTCTTCCATTTTGTTCTCTCTCATAGTGGAGTCTTTCCTTCAGTATCTTCTGATCTTAGCTATCTGTTCTTGTTTAACAACTGGAAGCTCTATGCAGAGACTGAACCTATCACAGGTAGGCTTTACCCTTGGTTGAGAGGGTAGCAAGGTGGTTTTCTTCTGGGTGATGCCCAAATGTCATTATATGTCTTTTCTCTTGGACCAGTGTCAATATTCTACTTAGGAACTATAAGCTTGACTACCAATATTGTATGAGTTGAAAAGAATCTTCAGTTTCCCCTGGGCTGGGCCAGCTCTGGGCACAGAGTCACTGTTTCTCCCAAGAGGCTCATATTCTCTTCATGCTACCCACAGTGATAATTGACCAGTGCAAGATTTTAGGGTTCAATCTACTTGAATGTTCTAGTGCGCATAATCTCAATAATAACCTTGTTGATTTTTCCAAGACACTCAACTTCTCAGTATTTTCTGCCTTTAGGCACGGGGCACTGCTACCTTTTAGAGCAATGCTCAGCAAATTAGCTTATGCCCTGGTTTCTTTCTATAAGCACTTTGTTTTTCAGAGGTAACTCAGATTTGGGGATTCATTGAAGGTTTTCCTTTTTTGTTTTCAAGGTGGATACAGATCTTTAAAAATATATTTTCTTTCATGTCTAGAGATTTGCTGTAAGAGGCAAGAACTGGACCCTTAGCTTTCCTTATTCTATTCAGTTTAAAACTGAAGCTGAAAATTTAACCCGTTTCATTACCTGCAATTCCCTTTGGATTACTTATCTATGCTTTTGTCCATTTTCATGTCAGTATATCAATATCATCAGACTCTATAGTAGTATCAGTATTGAGCTTCTATATTTCTATTTGTTGAAAATATTTTTCAGAGTCATTCCCTTTTTTAAAGTTTATTTATTTATTTTTGAGGTGGTGGGGGAGAGAGAGAGGGAGAGAAAATTCCAAGCAGGCTCCATGCTGTCAGCACAGAGCCTGATGTGGGGCTTGATCTCACAAACCAGGAGATCATGACCTGAGCTGAAATCAAGGGTCAGATGCTAACTGACTGAGCCCCCCAAGTGCCCCAGTGTCATCATTCCCTTTTTATTTTAGTTATCTTATTTTCATGGTGATGAAATTTCACATCTTGACATAATCAATTTTGTCAGTATTTTCCTTTGTAGAAAGATATTTTGCAAATGGCTGATAAATTCACAGTTGTGAATAAACTTTAAATGTTTATCTTACTTATCTTGAATTTTCTTGTCAAATATGAATCTATTCCCCCTTAAAATTTCAAATTGTTAAGTAGTTAGTTGATATTAATTGCTTAAAATTTCATTGATTTTTGCTTTGTTATCGTATTAAATTTATTTATAAAATGCTGTATTTTTGTTGATACATTTCTCTATTTCATGCCCATATTCATTATATATTTAATCATTTCTATTTTTAATAATTCATTGGCCAATCTCACTTCATTTTCTTCTTTTTTTCAATTTAACAGTTTTCCATTTATATAGTACACAACTTTGTGAGCTAAGTTGTAAAAATCAAAAGATGAATAGGATTTTCACTTGTCTTCAAGGAGGACACAGTCTTGGAGGGTAGAATCAGTCCATACTGGAAGTTCCAAGAAGACTCCTTTGAAAGCTTAACTTGGAAGGAAGGAATGAATAATTTTTAGAAGGAGAAGTCTGAGTCTTGATGCTTAAGCAGAACTTCACCAAGGCAATGAATGGATGAGCCAAAAGGAAACTGTCATTGTAAAAAATGAGGACAGGTGCACGTACAAGGATGGCTGGAGCATAGGGTGAGGGTATAGAAAGAATCTGAGTATGAGGCTGGAAAGATAAGCTGGAGCACTACTCTTTATCATTCTAGTTGCATTTTTTAATGTTAGTAAAATTCAAGCCACCCTTATTAAGCTCTTGATCAGGATAGCATTAAATATATTAGGTGTACCATAAATAAGTATTGAGTTGAATTAAGTTCTTAGATAATGTCATTTGTGGAAGAATGGGGCAGGTAAAAATAATAAAATGGTACACGTAGGCTGGTTCTTTAACATTGACAACAAATTAAGCCTATAGTAAATTCAAGATGTGTGTTCTTTTTCAAAGTTAAAACTCAAGGAAGACTGCCCTCTTCAAGAATAATCAGTCAGCTTTAAGGCAGGGAACACAAAATCAATTTCCCTGATTTTATTGGAGCTGTCTGTAATTCTCATTAGTGTGTAGTCCACTACAAAGATAGGGATAAGTTCTATTAGCCAGCAGAGTGATGTCGAATAGGACCCATTCTGCACAGCAATAAGGAGGAAATGGAAGCAAGAAAGGGAACCGATAGAAGTAGACTAATTGCTCTAGAATGTTGATATGGTGAAATGAAAATCTAGAATCTAGCTTGGGAACCAGTACAAGCATATGGCGAAGTGTCTCATACTAAGTTCTAACCATGTTTAGAACATAGAAGGGAATAATTCGGTGGAGACAGAAAGATTAAATGTTTTAAAGAGGGGAGATCCACTTTAGAACATGAGTTCTTTAGAAAGTATGAAACGGTTTGTCCCAAGACACAGAAAGGAAGAGGGAGCTCTTCTCCCTGTTAGAATTACAATAAGGATAAAATTAGAAGATGTAAAGAAAGACATGTTGAAGATAGATGCAGAGAGCCAGACAGCTTACCCGGATGGCTTTGGTCTAAGTCTATCCACAGGACACCTGCATCAGAATCACCAGGGAGTGAACATCCTGGGTCACTCTCATCAGAATTCCTAAGTACAACTTAGTAGAGTTGGGAGGGAAGAATTTGTGTTGGTCAGGCTGGTCCAGCTCCAGAATATGTTTAAATGTGCTTCCATGGTTTCTTCTAGGATAGAGTGATTCCACTTACAAACCCTGTTACCTCTTTTCTGTTTGTCAGGGCCTAGACAAATTTGCTAAAACAGGCTGCTGAATCAAGGACATGAGGAAAACTTGGGCAATTTTCCTCCTTTGGGAAAATTGCTTAAGGAATACTCCTTTCTTGGCAGGCAGAGTTAATGACACTGATTGCACATAAAATCCTGTGGATTTATTTACTCAGAATTTTAATTTCACGTGTTTATGATGAAGCCTGCCAACATGTTATGGCTCCATTCTATTCTTAGATGCTTCTGCTCTACCTGCACATAACGTGAGATGAGTGACTGCCCTGTGTGAAAGAAAACAAAAGTGGCAAGACCCTAGTGTAGTTCATTGTCTTTTTTCTCTTTTTATACTTGATCTATGTCAACAACCTCCTAACTGCTCTCCAAGTCACCAGCCTCTTCCTTACCCAGATCACCAGAGTTACCTTTTTTAACACAGACTGACAACTACACAAATGATGAAATATTTGTAATGCAAATAGTAAGTGCTGTGAGTACTCACTGCTGTAAAGTTTCCCCATCGCTGCAGAATGAAGTCCAAACAAATTAGAGACACATGAGGTTTTTTGCAACATGTCTTATCTTCAACCACTACCTCTACCATTCCCATCTCCCACCTTCCAGGGAAACAGAATCCTCATTATTGTGTCAGTACACTTTTACCCTTGCCTGTGACCAAAGTGTTTCTTCTAGTTTAGTTGCTATTCTTCATGTTGTTCCCCACAGGAGGTGTGGGACTCAGTGTCATCCCCTGTCTGTAGCTTTCTCAGGCTCCACTCCTCTCCCAAGGCAGGATTAATTATTTTTTCATCTGTATTCCACAGTACTTTATACAAATATCAACTGTTCCATTTAGCACATTATGTTGCACTCATTTATATTTTTGTTCCTGCAATTGGACTTGAATTTTTTGAGAACAAAAATTGGGTCATTAAATTTTTAACTCCCCAGTACCTGACCCATAGGATGTATACCATCAATTTTAGTTGAATGCACTTGAACCAGAGATCTTCTCTTTATCGAACCCAAACTGAAAGAACATAGGGAAAAAGAGTTCTTTGGAGCAAGCAATGTGGTCAACTCTGTCAGCATCATTTGATAGTAGTAACGAGTCTTTTTTTCAGTGTAAAATTATAGTTATAATATTTCAGTTAATCTGAATACTTCTACTACCATAGAATTTCAATGGGAAGAAGTATCTTCAAGGTGGTTCCTTTGATTTGCAGATGAGGAAACCAGTCCTGTGCTTATATCAGATTGGACAAGTAGTTTTTATCCAAATCCTATCCAATAACCAAAACCCTTTGTGAATTTATGAGTATTAAACCATTTTTACATTCCAGGCAAAAAATTCTGGGAGAACAAAATATACACTGCATTTTAGTTCAGAGGGAATTCTGGTAAGGAATCTTAATCAGAATTTAAGATATTAGGTTTGGCAGAAGCCAAGCAACTTGATGAGAGATAATTGGTAAGACGAAGGAAGATTTTAATTTTTAAAAATTTTTTATTTATTTTTGAGAGAGAGAGAGAGAGAGAGAGAGAGAGAGAGAGAGACAGACAGACAGACAGAATGTGAGTGGGGGAGGGACAGAGAGAGGGGGGGACACAGAATTCAAAGCAGGCTCCAAGCTCCATCCACACTGTCAGCACAGAGCCCAACCTGGAGCTCGAACTGTGAGATCATGACCTGAGCTGAAGTCAGATGGTTAACCGATTAAGCCACCCAGGCACCCAGATCAAGGAGGATTTTAAATACAAGTGAAGCATTTTTCATCGTTTTCATGTCCTCTGCCTCCCTCCTGCCGAGATAATGTGAACTATCAGGGCCATCAGAAGAATAGAGTGGGTTTTGATGAGTTCCTTTTCTTCAGGTTTAATTGACTTCTTCTCTTTAATAGGTTTCAGAATCTGCTGTGGTCCAGGAAGACATTTGTGGACAACATGAAAATCTATAACCACAGTTACATCTACATGCCTGCTTTTTCTATGAAAACAGGAACAGAGCCATCCCTCCGGGTTTATTATACACTGTCAGATGTTGGTGCCAATCAAACAGTGCTCTTTGCCAACCCCAACTTTCTGCGTAGCATTGGAAAGTTCTGGAAGAGTAGGGGAATCCATGCCAAGCGCCTGTCCACAGGACTTTTTTTGGTGAGTGCAGCTCTGGGCCTCTGTGAAGAGGTAGCCATCTATGGTTTCTGGCCCTTCTCTGTGAATATGCATGAACAGCCCATCAGCCACCACTACTATGATAATGTCTTGCCCTTTTCTGGCTTCCATGCCATGCCAGAAGAATTTCTCCAGCTCTGGTATCTTCATAAAATTGGTGCACTGAGAATGCAGCTAGACCCATGTGAAGACACTCCACTCCAGCCCACTTCCTAGGGACCATGGGAAAAGAAAGAACTGAGCCAGGGTATTTTTGTTAGATTTTTTACATGACTCCAAAAGGAAATGGTCAAGTCGTTTCATGGATTCACATGGGCCACTTGGAAAAACAAAACAAAACAAAACAACTACAAACCCCCAAGAGAAACTCTACTTTGATGATGGCTTGGAAGACAAACAAGAAATGAAACATCCTATGAAATATTTTGTAGCAGATTGTGGATTTGCAACTAGTAACACGCTGATGGAGTATGGAATAATGTTGGTGAAACACATTTACATGGTTCTGATCTAGAAGGTGCAGTTCACAAACAAAACAGAACTCTAGCTGCTGAGGCTGAGCAATTAATCAAGGTAGAGTAAAGGAAATGCCAGGGCAAAGTGTTACTGATTATCAACACAATCTGGATTAAAAAAAACCTGTCGTATATTAGAGAACATAGGTTTTTAAAAAATTAATATTTATTTTTGCCCTATTGAGGGGCAGTGAGTGGGTGATGAGGTAGATTAAAAAAAAAACCTTACTGAGTAATAAAGATACGAAACACTACAGCTAATTATTGTGATTTGTTGAACCAAGTCTATGTTAACTTTAGTCTCCTTCCATTTAAAAAATGTTAAATAAGAATTGCTTCCTCTCCTTTTGTCAAATCTACTTAGACAATGTGAATGAAGCATTGTAGAATTTAGACTGTGTTGGTTCATAGTCTGGATAATGTGAGATACTTTCTCTCCTCAGAATTGAGGGCATAAACTCCATTTTAGGCCTGCATTATTTAAGCCTATTTGTATTATTATGTTATTTCAGTGCAAAAAGTCTGCAAATATGAGTGCATTATTTATTTGCAAATTGGCATAATCGTCTTCCTAATTTAATGCTCAGAGATGAAGTAAAGCACAATGATGTAAGGTTTAGTCTGGAAACAGACTGGAGGGCACATCCCTTTTCTATCTACCATTGTATATTATTCACTCCAAGATACATGCAAACAAAACATGCATATATTTATGTACACACACACACATACACACAGATAAACAAAGCTCATTCCCATACAAGTAGGAAAGCTGAACCCACATGACCTAGTATGGCAAAATCTGTACCATTGTCAAAGAGCTACAAATGTATATTATGAACTACCCACCTCACCTTGATAAAAGACAGGCCGGCTTACTGCTGCTTCTCATAGTGCTCACACCAGCGTCACCCCCAAATGCTTACCCCAAATGAGCAGAATTGTTTTACTCATTCTGACTCTCCCTAACATCTCATGAATGGACCTTGTGTTGAGGGTGGTGACACAAGGCATGATTCATACAAGTAAAGGGATGTGAATTGGTAGATGTTGATTCCCCTGGTACTAGCAGGTAAGGCTACTCCGAAAGCTTTTTACATCAGCTTTCACACTGCAAACAAACTCTACTGACAGATTACAAGCAGCCAAATGTGTTTACATGTAAGAGGAAGATAAAAGAGGCCTCTCGTTGTCTTTGTGCTTTGGAATGCCTTAATCTAAAGGGAGACACTAGAAATCATTCTTTTCATTCTTTTAAATGTCACCAGAATGTAAGCAAACTATGCCAAAAAGTTCTGCTTCATTTTTAATGGTAGAGACTTAGTATACCACATAAATTAAAACAGGTGACAGTTTTTGGTGGGTTAATTTAAAAGATACTGAGTCAACGAAGCCCTTGGAAAAATTCAACATCATTGGAATAGGCAATTTCTAAATAAGAGTAAATATTGAGGTTATTATAGAAATCAGCTGTTAAAAAATGACTGGTTGACATAACACAGATTATACTGATATTTGGAAAGTTAAGAATTTGAGAGTATTGATATCTTGTAGAACTAACTGATTTGCTATTTTGATTCTATATTGCTGCAAAGAGGTAATGAGACTGTACTATGAGTGAGTTATAGTAAATATGCACTATATGTGAAACCCTAAACCTATTTCCTCTTTAGACCTATTAGTATTTAATAATTACCATAGAAAGGAATACATTTGTACCTATACACTTCATCAAAGGTAAAAGGGCTAATGAAAAACATATATGTCACACGAATTAGTACTTTAACTGATGAAATTGTTAAAATGTAATTAATGAGCTCCCTAAAACCCATACGTCACAGTTCCACTGAAACTGCTATTTGGAAATTTCACATCTTGTTATGATTTCTGGGATAGATTTATATAATATAGTGTGCAATTTTTAGTCTATACATTTGTGGCTTTGGAAAGGCAAACAGAAATGGCCTGAGATGATAATGTTTATTTAGACCAGTACTTCTCAACTGGGGTAATTCCCCTCCCCTATCTGGTGACATTTGGCAAGGTCTAGAAACATTTTTGATTGTCATGATTTGGAAGGTGCTACTGGCATCTACTGGACAGAGGCCAGGGATCCCACTAAACATTCTACAGTGCAGAGGTCAGCCCCCCACAGCAAAACTTTCCCATTCTAGAACATTAATAGTGTCAATGTTGAAAATGCTGGATTAGACCAAAAGAATACTTTGACTGCCCCAACTTTTCTTCACTTAAGGATACATATACATGCTCACATCATTCAAAGTATGACTACCATTGAACGAGAATGTTTTCTTAGAGCAGATTGCAGTTGGCATTATTTTATACTGACAATGCACAGGTATGCCATCCATATTCCCTTTCTTGTGGTTAGATAGATGTATCTAAACTTAGAAATTGTGTGTGTGTGTGTGTGTGTGTGTGTGGATAGGGGCATTATAGCATAGGCTATACATATCTGTCCTTCTTGAAATACATGTGTCCCTAAGTGAGGATCTCTCCAGAATTATCTTGCAGAATAGTCTGGAATACTCTATTACTATTAAGAAGTTGAATTCTAAGCACCTATTATTTTATCTGAAACTGAGAACTTCAGAATTGGACCTCATACTTTGCCAGATTTGGTCAATGACATTTTAATACTGCTTACCCTTAAGGTTAGCTGAGAAGATATTCAGGTTATAGTAGACACAGTCAGTAAGAAAATATTTCATCACTTTCAATGCATCTGCCAAAAGAGGGAGTCAACCTCTCTAATCTTTAAATTGCTTTTTATTGACAAAAACTAGGTTGCTCCATGGGGGCAAGAGAGGGGGCGAAGAGACTGAAAATGGGTACCTGATACGAGTTTTTAACTTTTATCAGCTCCAGTTTGAGAATTACACTGATGCTAAGGATCATGAGTAAGGGTGACCTCCATTTAATTTTAATCACATGTTAGCAAAATTAAGATGGGTGAAGGATTAAGTCATTCTCCAAGATAGAAAAGCGATTTTTATATGAAATATTTTTATATGGAAGAGGACAGTGGATACATATGCTTTATATATAGTATTTGACCAACAGTTTATATAACATTGTGCATCTGAACTGCAACTAACACATGAAGTTAAGGAGTGCCCCTGGGATTTTGCTTCCATATAGTTCACTGTTATTTTAACAAGGTAAATATTCCAAAATGATACAAATGACCCCAAAAGGCAGATGTTCAGACAATACCTATTGGAGTTTTTGATGTCTCATGACCTTCTCTTGGCTACAGACTTTCTTTAGGATACATATAACTTATACCTGGAGCAATGGGCAACACAGTTTAACAATCTACATGGAAAATAATGGAAGAAATCCCAGGATTCTGAATTTGACAAAAATATTCTCAGTCAGAAGCTCTACAGAAGTGTTATAGACTATTCCAAATAGAAAAAAAAAATCAATGACGTTTCTTCTTGTTACCTACTATCATAGTTTTGTAATTTTATTATATATAGCTTTCCATTTCTTTGTTTGAAAAATCAGCCATGTGTAATTTTAATTTTTATATTTAAAAATATTGACTTTGTGAAAATTTTAACCGACAAATCCTTGTTAGGTGAGACCTAAAAGGTCACAGTTCGCCAAAAACTTTAGGGAATTCTTATTCCTATGAAAATTTTCCCACCAGAACCAGGTAATGATATCTGCTCTGTTTAGAGTTCCAGAGATCAAGAGCTGTAAAGACTTTTGTGAGAACCTGAGGGAAAATATGGGGAGGAGTAAGGACTGAGTGCAGTACTGTGCTTTTTATTTCTTCATCTTCCCAGGGTAGAGGCTGACTCTCAGACTCTGACTTTTAGTGAGCACGCATCAAGAAACAGCTACAAGACACCTGAAACTTAGATCAAGCCCCCAGCAAAGTGTGTAGTAACTATAACTAAACATGACCAGCAATTTTAGCAGTTTAAATCCCCCGTGTGCCAGGGAGAGGATGAGGCAAGTGGAGAGGAGGAGACAACCCTACTCCCAAGCTTTCAGTACATAAGTCAGAGAAGTCTCTGCCCTTGACCTTGGCTTTCCAGCACTGTCTATTTCTGCTGACTACCAGGGAGGCTGGCTTGTCTCTGGGGTCAAGCTTGTAGTCTTGTGACTGGAGAATTGGTGTGGAAATTTGCTAAGATGCTTGAAATTTTACACTGCTGTAAACAGTTTTTTTTTCCTCTTAAACTTGTGCTCTCTAAATTTGGGTGTCCTGTGACAGAATTCTAGTCACCCTGACCTAATTATGGCCCTGTCAGTGATTATTAAAAATGGAGCTTTTTTTCTCCATGCAGATGACTTTTCTAAGTTCTTGAAGCCAGGGAGATATCAAGAATAGCTGACCCTTGAATGACACGGGGGTGAACTGCATGGGTCTGCTTATACATGGATTTTTTCTAACATAGTACAGTACTATAAATGTATTTTCCTTATGATTTTCTTAATATTTTCTTTTCTGTAGCTTACTTTATTGTAAGAAAACAGTATATAATGCAAATAACATAAAGTATGTGTTAATCGACTGTTAATGTTGTTGGTAAGGCTTCTGGTAAATAATAGGCTATTAGTAGTTATGTTTTGGGGCAGTCAAAAGCTGTATGCAGATTTTTGACTGCACGGCAGGGTTGGGACCCCCAATCCCACATTGTTCAGGGGTCAACTATTTTCCACCGGTTCTTGTATAGTTTCTTTAAAAGCCCTGGACACTGATCCAAAAGAATCCAGAAGCTTAGAATGTTTGTTTGCGACTCCTAACTGTGAAGGCAGAATATTTAGGTTGAACACTATTAAGAGTCCTATTTTGTAAGAAGAAAGACACTTAACATGAAGCTACAATTGCTGTAGCCTTTTTCCTTCCTATCATAAGAAAATGGATACTACTGGCTTACCCTCAGCCAAGAATTGACCCTCAGTCTCTTGCAGTTTTTACATACATCCTAGAGGTGAGGGATCGAAAGAGATGTGTGGAAGGAAGGCTCATTCAAACATAACACGGCCTCTGCTCATCATCACAATACGGAAGAAGTACATATTTCTGTTAAAGCCCATGGCTATAACTTTTTTAAAGCACAAGAGAGGAATTATATTTTATGGTCACTTGTTTGCCCACCTCCTGTGTGTTCTTATTGATCCCTACATTGTGCTAAAATCCCTTCTAACTTTGCTTTTCTGTTAAAGCTGTAGGATATAATCAATGATGCAAAGCTGCCTGGGAGTTTTATAGAGTAATATTCAAATATATTGATCATGTCTCTTTCTGCTTCTACATAATTAGATTTTCTCCAGTTATTTGTCATTTTAAAAGTGTATGTGTCACATGATACCAGTAAACATCTAAGAAATGTGATTTTTATCCAGGGCAGAGAAATTGGGAGTCAGATGTGTCTGTTTTTCTCTGCATAGGAAGCGAAATGGAAAATTGTAATAAAGAAGGGTTTAACCAAAATGAAAAAGAGAAAGAGGAAATCAGGATTTTAATTGTGAAGGACCACTGACAGGGATCTTAGTCTGAAGCTAAGCCCAGAGCACAGAGGCTGTTGTCCTTGAGCGCAGTCCCAAGAATAGAACCTTCCAAAACCTTTTAAAGGAAATATATTGTTATGCAGTAATTATGGCTCATGATGAAAAGACTCTAGAAGAAGCAGTGTGAGAACCAGGTTGTGAGACACTTAGGGAAGAAGATGGAAGAGTGGCACCTGTTTACCTACTTGGACCCTTCTGCCCCTCTTCGAGTTACGCTTTCCTTGGTGTCTATGTTGGGATATACAAATGCTGCCATCTTCATATCCCCTTTTTACCTCCACTTTGACACATATGCAAGATTATTATTTAGGTCTCCTGTCATGATGAGGCAGCAATGGTAGGAAGTGAAGGTGACCCTTTGAAACATGGTCACCATATGCATGGTGAGAGAAAGATTTAGATGCATTTTCTCCTCTCTGTTTTAGTGTAAACACACACACACACACACACACACACACACGCACACACACACCCTGCATTATTTATGCCCATTGAAAAGAGAAAAATGTCTGGCTAGGTGGGGGTGGCAGAGGGTGCCTTAACTTTTTCTGGCTTGGCTCCCACTTCCTTTTGTATTTCCTTCATGTACCTGTCTCTTTAGAGGTGTAGCCATGTCTGTTCCAAGTTGTATCTTTACCATCAGCAAGAACTCTTATAACTGTAGTGAATGTGACTATTTTATATAAATGCACAATAGTATATAGGCCTTGGAGATGTCTGATAACTGTATGTAAATATCTTTTGTTGAAGTAGTAGAACCTTCTCATAAAGAGCTCCTTAGGTGATAGCTACAGGAGAACTAAGATGATTAGATTCAAATATGTGTTTCTCCAGCAAATACTAGCTTTCATGGAAGCAAGGAAACAATTTGTTTCTGTTTCTCATTCACTCTTAAGCACCAATTCTTTGGGCTTTCTTGTCCGTAAGTTACTATAGATATCCCTCTCATACAGGATTCACAATTTGTAGTGATTGATGGTCACAGGGGTACATCAGAGTCAGACACTAGAGGGAAGGGGAGAGAACAGACAAGTAGAAGCTCCATTGAAAAGCTTGTTTAATTTTTTAAAAGTCTAGAACATTATTAGAACTCTACCACACAGCATAGTTGGTCTAAAAAGTTTTGAAAAAGTTTATTGCTGGTCTCAAGTTGACTATTGCACCTTATATATCCTTCCACATATGTGAAAACTGTTTTTCAAGAGCAAATTTGCAGGGGCGCCTAGGTAGTTCAGTCAGTTAAGTGTTCAACTCTTGATTTCGGCTCAGGTCATGATCTCACAGTTCGTGAGTTCGAGCCATACATCAGGCTCTGTACTGATGGCACAGAGCCTGCTTGGGATTCTCTCTCTCTCCCTTTCGCTCTCTCTCTCTCTCTTTCTGCCCCTTCTCCTTCTCTCTTTCTCTATCTCTCTAAAAATAAATAAATAAACTTAAAAAACTAGCATATTTGCAGATTGAAAGTAAGAGAAAAATAGAAATTCAAATATTCTTTCTCATACAGTGTAGCTTGATTACTGGTCCATGGGGGCAATAATTCTGGAAAAGATCTTAGATTAGACTATAAAACTGAAATAATCTTTGAAGTATACATGGAATTACTTTTTCCTAATGAAGCTAAATTCTGTTGGCAGGAGGTGTGGGGAAAATCAATGCTCTTCATTTCTTCTTTAAGTTTAATATAAAATGTAGCAGGTAAGAAAAAACTTTAACTTGTACTTTTTATAGTGTGACTTGAAAAAAAAGTATCTATCTCAGTTGGTTCTACTGAGCGGTTTCCACAGAATCTAAATGTAATGTCATAGGAGGAGGTTTGCTGTAAAAACATGTCTTTTTCTTTGGTGTGTTCATTGTAATTATGGCTGGTAGTGAGAAGATTCAGTAAGTCTCAATTTCTCTACCTCCCTTACTTGGAGAAAATTTGGAAATGTACCCTGTGAATAAAATGATTTTTTTTATAGTGTGTGAAATCTTTTTATTTCCCAGAAGCGTGTGGGTAATTCTGTTTCCTTTTCTCTTCCTTCTATTTTGTATCTATATCAGCTACACTGATTTTTTTCCTTCTAGATGAAAACTCATGCTGCTTGGTGAGAAAATTATTTTAGAAATACAGAATTATAAATGCTATGAATAGAATTTAGAACGCTATTGTTACTCTTATGCAGGTGAAAGGCATTCTCTATTGGGCACAGTAGAAAGAAAATTGAGCATTTATTTAATGTGATATATGTACATGAGCCTATTTTTTTCCAGTGATAAGATTTTTCCCTTTATGTAATGAATCAATATCAGTATGTGTGCCCTAGAGTTCTTTAATAAATTTCTAACAAGATTCAAAATATTTAGATTCCCCTTCTGCTCATATGGGTGACCTTGACACACCTGGGTATGACTTCTTCTCTGAATTATTTAGATAATTGCTTCAAACTCCCATTTCCCTTGGCATCTAGTGGCCCAGTTCTGCCAGACACTCTCAACAAGATGGACATCAGGAAAAGTGACCTTGGTCCATCCTTTATCATACATTCACCTCAGAAATTGATCAAGGTGCTTTGTACAGATCTCCTTATTAACTCTCTTGAGTTCAAGGCACACAACAGACTTTTGGGGTACAGCTATTTTAAGAAGGTCATTCTATTACCTAATGTTAAAACTTCATGGTGTTTAGCTGAATCATTCAGGGGTAAAAAAGGCAGGCCTCTGAAATAAATGTGGGTTACCCTAACCTATTCTCAGACCATATGAGGAAAACAGATTTAACTTGTTTTTACCAACTATCATTAAGTAAAGGAAAATCTAGATATTACTGAGTTCAAGAACATTCAAAAACAGATATTAAGAAATCCAAAGCATTAATTACTCAAGAATCTCTAAACCTAAAAAGAAGGTAATTACAAGTCACAGACTAGATTTTTGCTTGAAAACTTGTTATTTTGGAGATACAGATTCTTGTTGATATAAAGATGTAGGATTATTGAATCGAATCTTGTGATGTTCATTGTGAATGATCTGGAGAATATGGGATGAAGTTGAGAATATATCTAATTATACTTAACACATATAATTCTAGGTTTGTTATCTCGTTTCTAAGATTTTGAGAATACGGGAAAACAAGTCTTTTGTTATTTCTTTTATATAGAATTAAAGTTGTTTCTTTCCCCCACACAGTCATGGTCTCCAGGCATGAATTAAAAAAATCAGTATTTGGGAACATTTTTGTGGTAAATAATGAAATCAAAAGTTAGATTAAAAGGCAATCAAGAGTTTATTGATCTCAAGACAAACTTTGATCAGGAAGATTCCAACCTTTGGGTGTGGAGGAAGAGTAGACAGTAAGAATAGAACATGAGTGTTCATTTCGTGGGTCACTTTCATCAACTTCCCATCAGGTGGATTCCTGATCTCCTGGGAAATGGTGTTCTACTGAGTGCTCAACGTCAGCCTTTGCTATTACTGGCAGGGTGCTCAGCAGTGGTGGAAGCCAGGTTATTGATTCCATGCATAACTTCTGTACCTGC
Organism: Prionailurus viverrinus; assembly: GCF_022837055.1. Taxonomy (NCBI): domain Eukaryota; kingdom Metazoa; phylum Chordata; class Mammalia; order Carnivora; family Felidae; genus Prionailurus; species Prionailurus viverrinus. Next base: position 52,778,206 of record NC_062567.1, on the reverse strand, counting down.
TACCAAACCTGCTTTGTATAGCAGCCCATTGACAAAGTAGTTGAGTAACTGAGAGAAGAGATGAACTGGTATCCATTTAGCATACCATTTTGTCTGCACTTTTTATAAAGGTAGGGCAGTTAATGCCTTGAAAGGCCAAGAGTGATTATCAGTGCTTCCCATCATGGTACATGCAGCAACTTTTGTTCTCACTGAAATAGATATTTATTTTGGATTTGCCTTTCCTTTCCTCGATGTTTCTGCCAGTACCACCATCTATGAACCTACCAAATGAATTATTTATCATATTGGTATTATATGCAACATGACCAGGAAGCACATTTGCCAACAAAGAAGTATAGAAAGGAACTTATGTATATGGAATTAATGAGTATTACTCTTTACCATATCGTGAAGAACATTCATTCTCAATGGGAGCAATATTGCCTCCACAAGAAGCAAAAGTTGTTCTAAGGGGCAAAAAGACGTTAGATATTATAATGATTCAAAAAAAAGATATTATAATGATTCAGAGGAAAAAAAAACTTAAAAGTTTCTTTGGGGGCAGGGTTTGGGGGGGTTAATGAGAAAAATTAGAGAAATGCTGATCTACAAGCAGTTGCCTAACACAACATTGGCAAGGCCTGACAGAGACTTATTTTAAGTATCATCTGAGAGACAATATCTTAGGGGGTTGTGGTACCATCTTATAAGATGTGATGTGTGTTTTGGACAGTAACCAGTTTTTCCCATATTTAGATACTTGGATCACATTTAGACTATTTGGATCTGGGGACCAAAGAAGGGAAGTAGGAGTGACTCCCACAAGCTGTGATATGTTGTGCTTCTGTGATGGTTTAATTCAAAATACTTTCTAATTACCTTGTGATTCTTCTTTCACCCATGTGTTTTTAGAAGTATATATTCTAATTTCCAAATATATGGGGGGGGTGCTTAATGGTATCTTTTGTTGTCTTTTTTGCATTTAATCTTGTCATGCTCAGAAAACATACTATGCATGATTTTAACTTTTTGAAACATACTGAGACTTGTTTTATGGCTCAGCTTCCATGGTTACCTTAAAAGGAGGTACATTCTACAGTTGTTATCAAGAGTATACTAAAAATGTTCATTAGGTCAAGTATATATTCACTGACATTTTATCTATTTGCTCTATCAGTTATGGAAAAAGAAGTTTTAAAGTCTCCATATGTGATATGTCCACTTCTCCTTTAGTTCTATAAATTTTAGCTTTATGTACTTTGCAATTCTTTGCAATATACACTGAGGAGTGTAACTCCAGGCCAAACAACTATGCTGATCATACCAAACCATACATGGCAAGGCTTTGCCCAGCAGGCCTGGGGAGCAGCTGTCCTGCCCACACTGCATTTCTAGCCTAACACCGCAGTTTGAGGACCTCATCTGGGGTCTACACTAAGGAATGTTTCTCCACTCTGACTCAAAACTTTTCCACGCCTAGTTCCTCCCTCCCTCCCATCTGGCCCTCAGGTTTCCTTGGCAGTGAGACAATCCCCCCACTTGCACTGCATCTCCCTATCTCTCCACCAGTGCTACTCCACGAGAAAAAACGAAATCCTTAGGAACCGGTGCCTGTTTTTGCCTCTTGTTTGCAATGTCGTAGTAAGTGAATAAAGGCTTGATTGTTACTTTCAATTTGCCTCATATCCTAATTGACCACCTTGATACCTGATTGAAAGATGCATTCATGACCATTACATTTTCATCATGAGTTAACCCTTTATTATTACATTTGTAACAATATAAATATTATGATATAAATAAATATAAAGATAAATATTTAAGTAATGTCTTTATTTCTGGAATACTCTTTGTTTTGAAGTCTACTTTGACATTAACAAAGCCTTAGAAGATTTCTTATGCTTAATATTTTTATAGTATATCTTTTTCTGTCCTTTTACTTTCATCCTACTGTATTTATTAATTTTTTTAATGTTTATTTATTTTTGAGAGAGAGCGAGAGAGACAGAGTGCATGTGGGGGAGGGGAAGAGAGAGAGGGAGACACAGAATCCGGACCAGGCTCCAGGCCCCAAGCTGTCAGCACAGAGCCTGACGTGGAGCTTGAACCCACAGACTGCAAGATCACGACCCAAGCCAAAGTCGGACACCAACTGAGCCACCCAGGCTCCCCTCTACTGTATTTATTTTTAAAGTGCATCACTTGTATACAACATATATTGGCTCTTGGTTAGCTTTGTGTCTATTTTGACCATCTATACCCTGTAATTGGAATGTCTAACCCCTTTATATTTAACACAGTTGCTGATATGGGTGGGTTTAGGTCTATCATCATGCTGTTTTCTCTTTACTCATTGTGTTCCTTTTTCTTTTCATGCCACTGTCTTGCTTTCTTTTAGATTAATCATGTATTTTATTAGTATTTCATCTGTTAGTTTTTAATCTATGCTTTCATTGCAGTTCTTGCTCTAGGGATTATATAATATGCATTTTTAATCACAGTATAACTTGAATTAATATTATACCACCCCCCATAAAATTTTATAGAAAATTTTTATAGAAAATTTATAAAAAAGTTTATAATAGGATAAGCCACTTTACCCCTCCTTTCCTTTTCTCCTATTATCAAATGTTATGAACAAAATGTTTGTGTCCCCTGCCCCAATGTTCATAGGTTGAGAGCCTACCCCTCAATGTGATGGTACTGAAAGGTGAGGCTTTTGAGAGATAATCAGGATTAGATGAGGGTCATGAAGGTAGCACCCCCATGAATGGGATAAATGCACTGCTGAGTGACCAGAGAGCTTGCTTCCTCTCTCTACTCCCTACCATGTGAGTATACAAGAATTTGGAAGTTTGAAACCTGGAGGAGAGTCTTCACCAGACTTGACTGTGCTGGTACCCTGATCTTGGACTTCAGACCCACAGAAAGGTGGGATATAAATTTCTGTTGTTTATAAGCCACCCAGTCTATGAAAATTTGCTATAGCTGCCCAAACTGACATGAAGACATCCTGTATATTACTACCATGTATTTTATAAACCCGAAAATATACCATTGTTTTTACTTTAAGTAGGCAGGTATCTTACAAAATACAGGATATTAAAAATGTACTTTGTTATATTTACCCCAGGTACTAATTTCATGTGGAACTGGTATCATCTCTTGACAGCCTGATAAAATTCCTTTAGCTTTCTTTGTCGCGCTGATAGTAAATTCTCTCACGTTTTGTTTACCTGAAAATTTCTATAATTCGTCTTTAGTTTTGAAGTATATTTTACCAGATATAGACTAGACTTTTAGCTTGACAGTTTTTTACTGTTAGCATTTTAAATATGTCATTTCATTTTCTCCTAGTTTGTCTTGCGTTTGACAAAAATTTTGCTAGTTATGATTGTATTAAATGTTTGTTTTCACCCGATAACTTCTTTTAGGTTTTTTTTTTTTTTATCTTTGGCTTTCAGCACTTTGACAGACGTTTCTGCTTTGGAATTAGCACTAGCAGGGTCCCTAGTTCTAGCTATCACCAGAATGTGTAAACTTATGTGAGTTCCTGTGTTTTAAGTCCTTCTTAAGTAACCTTTTCACATCAAAATCATTACTGGTGGTGGTTTAGTAGAGAGGGTGATTTCAGGTCAAGTAAATTACTGTCGCACCTGAGGATTTTTCCAGTCCCTTCTGCTCCCATTGCCAATAGCTTGACCTCTTCTTTTTCTCCTCCTCCTCCTGCTCCTCCTGCCCCTCCCTTCCCCTTCCTCCTCCTCCTCCTTCTTTTTCTCCTTCAATAAATAAGCTACCCAATATCTGTGTAGGAGATGAACATCATACTTTAATTAAAGTGGAATTGGGGTGATAACAAACATTTTAACAACTTTATTTAGGGATAGTTCATGTTCCACACAATTCACCTATCACCTATTGTAAACGTACAGTTTGCTTATTTTTAGTAAAATTTATGGTTGTGAATCCATTACTGGAGTCCAGTTTTATAAAAGTTCTATAATCCCCCAAAAATTCCCTAGTTCCATTGTATAGTCAATCCCTGCTCTCAGCCCAACATTCTAGATCTGCTTTCATTCTCTATAGCTGTGTCTTTTCTGGAAACTTTATGTAAGTGGAATAATACAATATATAGTCATTTATCTCTGGTTTCTTTCATTTAGCAAATGTTTTTGAAGTTAATCTAATGTTTTGAAGTTAATCTAAATCTAATGTTTTGAAGTTCATCTACGTGAAGTTTGCATCTATCAGTAGTTTGTTCCTTTCTATTTATGAATAGTATTCCATTGTATGCAGTTAACACATTTAGCTTATTAATTCAACTGTTAATGTTAATGTGCGTTTGGGTTTATTTAAATGCTTGCTATTTTGAATAATGCTGCTTTAAAAATTTGTGTGCAGATTGATGATTCACATGGCAAGATTTTCCTTTTAAGAAGCTAGTAAATTGTTTTGCAAAGAAACCATACCATTTTACACCACTTGCCTTGAATGTATGATTGTTTCTTCACATTCTCAACAACACTGGTATTGATGGTCTTTTAAAAAATATCCATCTTAGAGAGGATATAATGATGTCTCTAGTTTTAATGTTCATTTCCTTAATGACTAATGATGTTGAGTATGTTTTTGGTGCCCTTATATATCTCCTTTGGTAAAATATCTATTAAAATCTTTTGCATTATACATTTGGTGGAGTTCCTCTTATTACTGAGTTCTTAAATTTTAAATAATACATTTTGTATACATGTCTCTTCCCAGGTATAATATTTACAAATATTTTTTGCTGTCTATGAATTGTTTCTTCCTTTTTTTAATGGTATCTCTTAAAAATCAAGTTTTTCATTTTAATGAAGTTCATTTTATGTTTTTCCATGAAGATAGTGCTTTTGATGTCATGTAAAAATGAAGACACAATTTTCTTTCTTTTAAATAAGTATGCCTTTCACTTCTTATTCTTACCTTACTAAAATGGCTAAAACTGCAAACACAATGTTAAATAGAAATGCTGAGAATGAACATCTTTGCCTTGTTCCTGATCTTAAGTAAAAATGTTTTATCTTTCTGGATTAGTAGAATGCTAGCTGTAGTTTTTTTGTGTATGCCCTTTATCCAAAGGAGAAATTTGGTTTCTATTCCTAGTTTATTGGGAGTTGTTATCATGAATGACCGTTATTCACTAATGCATTTCTGTGAACTTTTTGAATTGATCATCTTTATTTTCTTTATTATGTTAATGTGGTGTATTAAAATAATCAATTTTGGGGCGCCTGGGTGGCTCAGTTGGTTAAGTGACTTCAGCCTAGGTCATGATCTCGCTGTTCCCGAGTTGGAGCCCCATGTCGGGCTCTGTGCTGACAGCTCAGAGCCTGGAGCCTGTTTCAGATTCTGTGCCTCTCTTTCTGCCCCTCTCCCACTCATGCTCTGTCTCTCTCTCTCTCAAAAATAAATAAACATTAGAAAAATAAAAAAATCAAATTTAAGATATTAAACCAATCTTGCATTATTATAATAAACTCCACTTTCTCATGTTGTTTAAAGCTTTTATGTGCTTCAAGATTTGGTTTGCTAATATTTCAGTAAGGGTTTTGTTTCTGTGCTCATGAGGGATAACATTACAATGGTATTTACCTTATAAAAAGCATAGCAAAAGCCATTCTTAGAGGTAAACCATTAGAAACATGCCTTTAAAAATAAAGAGCAAGAGTAGGATGTCTTATTACTCAACAATTGTCCTTAGGGATATAGATGGCACAATAAGAAACTAAAAGGAAACAAACATAAAACAATTTGAAAGAGAAATTCAAAACTCTTCTTTTTGAAAATTGAAAATTGTTATCTAATTCATATACCAAATTTGACAAATCTGTAAAGTTGATGTACAAATTTATCAAGGCTACCAGACGTAAGATCAACATATGAAAGTCAAGTTCATTTTATATCACCAATAATAAAGGGAAAATACAATTTGAAAAACAAAACTATTTACCACAGCAACAAAAATAATGAAATTCCAATCCATAATAAACACAAAAGATGCACAGATCTTTTATGGAATAATTATAAAATTTATTGAAAGAGTAAAAAACATGTACATCAGTGGAGAGATGCACTATATTCGTGAGCAGAAAAATTCAATATCTTAAAGATTTCATTATTTCTAACATTGATCTAGACCTATAGAGTTTGTTGTATAACTCAACTTGTAATTTATATGGAAAAGGATAGCCAAGACACCCCAAGTTGCTATAGTATCAGTGAGCTTCTCCTTTAATTGTTAAGGTACATGGGCATGAGATGCGTTGAAAATCAAATTACAATGTGCGTTATGTGAAGTTGTTGGCTACCAATTCCAAGTGACTTTAATCCAGTACATCATTAACTCAACCTTGATCATCCAGCTATTTTGCCATTTATAAAGAATGGGATTTTTAGAAAAGATCTCATTCTTAGGTTTCATATTGTAGCTTAAAATTAAATATATAGAGATATTTTTCAGTCATCAGTAATTATATGCATTATCAGAGGGGCACCTGCAAAATTTCCCATCTCTGGTTTCATTTCTTGGTACCTGATAAGCAATCGTTTTGCATGAATCTCAATAATAGAATATAATACAGCTCTATCGACCTTCTCAGGTCTTGTAGAAAACTTAGTTGTTTTGTAGCACAGTCTAGGAATATGATCATCATTCCAAAAAATATTCAATTCACACTAATCAATTTACAACCCACTGCATGATCTTCTTGCCATTTTGCATACATAATAGCTTTATGTTTTTATGCCAAATTATGGCTTTCTCCATATACATTTATATGTATAGATATGTAGTTGTTAGTGTATCTTAATATAGATTTTTTTTAAATATTGAAATGGCAGTTAAACTTAACAAAAACGGTACAAGCAAAGCCTGTAATTCAGCTGATGTGGAACTGAGAAGTGCTATAACCAAGTTTGCACATGTGTGGGCAATGACAACGATGTCATGAGTACCACATAACTAAGAGTGATAGGGAGAGGCATCAAGTGTAAGATGTGGTTTGATTTCAGAAATGTTAAAATGTGAAAAGGTGTCTCGGAATCAATAAGACACTTTATCCTCCATTGCTGGGGTGAAAGAAAAGGCAATTTGGAAGCAGGCTGAAGCACAGGTCAGTGCTGCAGCAATGGAGAATTAATGGGTTCTAATATTCTGCAACTGGTCTTTCCCCTCAGAAGAATAAATCAGAGATATAAGAAAAGGACCATGAATTAAAGGAGTCAAAGATCATTCCCTTGAAAACTTGTTCACATTCCTGTTCATCTGGGCTCCTTCAGACAGTGGTTTTTGCACACTAGGGGGCTCTAATGTACAATATGTCAAATAAAAACATTGATAGCCTGTTTAAAAAAAAAAAGTTTTCTCAACAAATATTTACTGAGCATAAATTGTTAGGGTAAGAGTGAGGAATATAAAAATGAGCCTGTTCTGTACTCATCCTACAGGCGATTTACAATTTGGTAAAGGAAATAAAGCATGCATAAAAGTTAAAATAAAGGGGGGCATGAAAGTGTTGGAAAACAAAGAATTGTAAAAAGTCAAAAGAGTAGTGAATTCTCACTTATATCAGTTTAAATTTTTTTTGACGTGGTAAAAAATTTAAACATCTCCCTAATGAGGTGGCCACACCCTGTATTTCAAGGGATCCTCCTGAACGGGGTTTGTGGAAGGGAGAACACAGGCAGCCACACCTTGCAAGTGCCCTCTAGGTGGCGCATGTGTGTTGACGCTGCGGGCACCGGCTTTTCCTCTCCTTCCTTCCCATTTCTTCATAGACTTCCCTTTTTTTGTCTTCTTTCTTGGAATATTCCAAACTATAATGACCTGGAAGCTACTCTAATATATAGCCTTAACCTTGCAGACAAGGTAAATTCTGGGATATCTTTTTTCCCCCGGAAAATTTTGTGGCCATCAAGACTGCTCACTAATGCTGCATTTTCTAATGTTGAGCAAATTGCAATAGGATGTTCATAACTCTCTGAATTATTGAGGCAAATTAGTAGAGCAGGAGCAGAAGCAGGGCTGTAGAAATACTGGCCTCCAACCTTTACCATCACACTCACTGTTGCCCACTTCCTACCCAGACCACATTATGGTCTCACTTTCTGAACTCCTAGACCACCCAAAGTTATAGCCTTGGGGATATTTTAAAGTTTCTTTCAACAGTTCAAGAGGTTTACTCAGTTCTAGGAGCCCAAGGCAAAAAAAAAAAAATGATTTGATTTCTCATTTTGGCTTACCTTCTTAATGGAGAAACAGCTATTTACAGCTGTCTTATTTATTTATTCAAAAATTTTAACTTAAGGGGCGCCTGGGTGGCGCAGTCGGTTAAGCGTCCGACTTCAGCCAGTCACGATCTCGCGGTCCGTGAGTTCGAGCCCCGCGGGCTCTGGGCTGATGGCTCAGAGCCTGGAGCCTGTTTCCGATTCTGTGTCTCCCTCTCTCTCTGCCCCTCCCCCGTTCATGCTCTGTCTCTCTCTGTCCCAAAAATAAAAATAAACGTTGAAAAAAAATAATAATAAAAATTTTAAAAAAGAAAAAAATTTAACTTAAAAGAACCATCAAATTTAAAAAGTTGTAAACATTGGAGCACCTGGGTGGCTCAGTTGGTTGAGTGTCCAGCTCTTGATTTCAGCTCAGGTCATGATCCCCGGGTTGTGGGTTTGAGCCCACGTGTGGCCCTGTGCTGAGTGTGGAGCCTGCTTAAGATTCAATTTCTCTCTCCTCCTACCCCTCTCCACTGCTCAAGCTTCCTCTCTCTCTAAAAAATAAAAAAAATAAAAAATAAAATTGATGAAGTATGTAGTTGGCATATGGACACATTTGAAAAGTCATCACTACAGTCAACATAATGAGCCTATCAATCACACCCAAAAGATTTCTTGTATTTCTCCTTCTTGCCCCTTCCCACCTTCTTCTGAACCTCAGGCAACCGTTGATCCATATTCTGTCATCATAGACGCATTTACATTGTTCAGAATTTTGTATAAATAAAATCACACAGAATATACTCTGTTTTCTGGATTTTTTTTTTTTATCTAGCAAAACTATTTTGAGATGCATGCATGTAGTGGCATGTTCATTACATTTTACTGAATAGTATTCTACCACGTGGATATACCATAAATTGTTTATCCATTTACATGCTGATGGATATTTGTTGCTGTTGTTTTTATTTTTGGCCATTACAAATCAAATTGCTATGAGCTGTTGCTTTTCACACGGGGAAATATTTCTCTATCCCCATCTCTCTCTCAAGCATAAGAAAATGAAAGCCTGAAAAGCTACATATTTAAATTATGAATGAAAACATATTTGCTTTGGAAAGCCAAGATAATTTCTAAGTGTTTAATATTAAAAAAAAAAAAAAGTATATGTCTGTCTCTTTGACTTGGCCCTCTTCACTTATTTACATTACCTCCCCGGCCTCTGTGGGTGTGACCTGAACCTGTAATATTCCAGACTGAGAACAGACCCTTCACTCTGGCATCCAGAACACTCCACAGCAGAGACCCAGTCTGATCTTTTAGCCTCACCTTCTGCTTCTTGTATTCTATCTTCAACCAAATTTGCAGCTGAACTTTCAAGCACTGTCCGTGAGGCCTAAAATCTCTCTCCTACAGCACCCCCACACAATTTTCAGAAATCATGGCCCACCTATACTTCGTGTGTGAAAATCTTCCTATCTTCAAATCCTTTGTCAAAGGCCACCTTTCCTCAGAGCCATTACTAATCTGTTCATCAGATGTGCTCTTTCTCTCCTCAACTCCCACAGCACTGTGTTTCCACCTCACTCGGCTTTTGTTGTTTCCCACTGGGGATTCTGCCTAGGTTTCTGGAAGGCCTCAAAGGTGCAAATAACATGTTTAGAAAAGGAGGCGAGTGAAGAAGATTTCTTTATTAGGACTAGATAGCAGATATAAAATTCTGATACTTAAAGATTTATTACTCAGGGCATTTTACTCATACATATGTGCACACACATACACACACAAACATACACGGCCTTGTACAGAGACAGCCAGGAGCATGGCACATAGTGACCACAAACGTAGGCTTTCAAGTTAATATTTGCCACTGACTATGGTGGTCTGGCTAATTGTATTCTTAAGTAGATTACTTAATCCTACTGAGTCTGTGTTTATCACTAAAAAAATATGAGCTTAATAGTATTTCTTATATAGTGTTGTTGAGAGTATTAAATAAAGATAGGCACATAGAACACTACAATGCCTGGCTTGTAACAAGTTCACTACAATTAGTACCTGTTGTGAGAGGGGTAATATTTTTAACATAATATACTGTCCTCTTTTGACTTTCCAAGCACAGGAACTTTACCTCAAAACTGCCAGAGGTGGAGAAAGGGAATTAGCAATTATACAACAGAAAAGGAATAAAAGATCATTTTCTATATTGAAAGTAGAATTATGCATCAAGACATATCCTAGTAAACCAGATTATCATTTTGAGAGAGGATTTAAATACTTCTTTGGGGTACTGGGTGGCTCAGGCTCTTAGCATCCAACTCTTGATTTCGGCCCAGGTCATGATCTCAGAGTTTGTGAGTTCGAGGCTTGCATTGTGCTCTGGGCTGACAGCGTGGAGCCTGTGTGGGATTCTGTTTCTTTCCCTCTCTCTCTGCCCCTCCCCTGCTCTCTCTCTCAAAAATGAATAAATAAAAATTGAAAATAAATACTTCCTTAATATTCACTCCCCTACCTTTTTAATTTTTTTTTTTTTTTTTAGCACATCAAGGTTAGCATTTAAACCTCCTAACCAGGCCTTCAATGTTAGTTATTTTTATGGCGGTCCAGACAGTAAGATCAAGGTGATGAGTCTGCCCCTTCTGGCCCCAGAGGATTGTGGGAAGAAAGTGAAAAAGGGAGGAGTTCTGCATTTGCATTACTTGCTGATGGCAGTTGTCATTTCTCAGTCACCACTGTCACACATGCTGAAACCCTCCACACATGCTGGTACTTCTATTGGCTCAGTTGCCACACCCATGGGGGTCCCCACATCTCTTTCAGAGAGGAGAAAAGCACTCCTAGGAAGGGGTGCTGGAAGGGGTTTCCTTTCCATACCATTAGAGCTAGTTTGGCAACCTTTTGGATTCTTGAGCTACCAAGTCTCTCTCACAGGGCCATCCAGTGTTGCTTCTACGTTTCTTTCTTTCTCGATGGTCAACCAGGCATCACTTCAGCCCTCTTCCATCTCAAGAGGTGTTCACTCAAAGTTTATCTAGCCCTAGGGGCGCCTAGGTGGCGCAGTCGGTTAAGCGTCCGACTTCAGCCAGGTCACGATCTCGCGGTCCGGGAGTTCGAGCCCCATGTCGGGCTGTGGGCTGATGGCTCAGAGTCTGGAGCCTGTTTCCGATTCTGTGTCTCCCTCTCTCTCTGCCCCTCCCCCGTTCATGCTCTGTCTCTCTCTGTCCCAAAAATAAATAAACGTTGAAAAAAAAATTAAAAAAAAAGTTTATCTAGCCCTCATCTCCCATCTCCATTTTTTACAATGAAACTAATTTCATAATTGAGGAAAAATATATGTTCCCGGTAAAAAAAATTCAAGCAATCATTAACATGTGTACAAGCAAGAAACAGACACTTGAAATCCCACCATCCTGAGACAACCACCATTAAAATATAATGCTTCTTCTCTCTTGTGACTCTTTATGCATATAGACATGCATATGCATATATTATTCGTATATATAATTTTGCCTAGTTTATATCATATCATGCCTGCTATTTTGTCAGGAATAATCATCTTGTTCTCTGTTTTTATTGCCTTTTTCTTCCTTTCTTTGTTTGCACACATCTATAACATTCACGTGTCACAAATATTCATATCTTTTTCTTGCTCTATTATCATTTGCACATGTGCACATAGTGTGCCATACACACACATATATAAATTAAGACTTTGGGGGTACTGTTTGCTTTATAAAAACAGGATCATGGGGTGCCTGGGTGGCTCAGTTGGTTAGGCGTCCAACTTCGGCTCAGGTCATGATCTCGCAGTTCATAAGTTCGAGCCCCACGTCAGGCTCTGTGCTGACAGCTCGGAGCCTGGAGCCTGCTTCGGATTCTGTGTCTCCCTCTCTCTCTGACCCTCCCCTGCTCATGCTCTGTCTCTGTCTCTCAATAATAAATGTTAAAAAAATTATAAAAACAGGATAATATCATGTACACTTTCTTTGTATGCTGCTTATACCTTCAATGCATCTTTTTAAAGGTAATATAATACTTCACTGTATGCCTGCATCCAAATTTATACAACCATTTCTTTATTGATAGAAGTAAGACATCTTTTACAGATGATCTCCAATTTATTTATGATGGTTCAACTTATGATTTTTCAACTTTATGATGGTATGAAAGCAATATGCATTTAATAGAAACCATACTTCAAATTTAAAAATTTGGTCTTTTCCCTGGCTAGCAACATGTAGTACATTTCTCTCTCGTGATGTGGGCAGTGGCAGCGAGAGGCAGCTCCTGGTCAGCCACGCCATCATGAGGGTAAACAACCAGTACTGATAACCATTCTGTATGCATACAACCATTCTGTTTTCTTGTTCAGTATAGTATTTGACAAGTTACATGGCATATTCAACACTTTATTATAAATTAGGTTTTGTGTTATATGATTTTGCCCAAGTATAGGCTAATGTAAAGGTTCTGAACATGTTTAAGAGAGGCTAGGCTAAGCTGTGATGCTTGGTAGGTTACACATATTAAGTGCATTTTCAGCTTACAATATTTTCAACTTATGGTGAGTTAATTGGGGCATAATCATTGTAAAATGAGGAAAATCGTATATAGTTAAACCTTGGTATTTGAGCATAAGTCAGTCTGGAAACATGCTTGTAATCCAAAGCACTTGTATATCAAAGTGAGTTTCAAGAACCATTGTCTCAGTTGTGATCATGTGACATTTGGCACCACGTACTACTCGTGTTACAAGGCATCGCTCCTTTATCAAGTTAAAACTTATTGGAAATGTTTGCGTGTCTTGTGGAACACACGCAGAACAAGTTACTCACAATCCAAGGTGTTATTGTATATTTATTTTCCATTTGGACATGTAGTTGGTCTTAAAACCTTTTATCATTTTTTATTTTTAAAATCAGTTTTTAAATCTTTTTATTATAAATAATAACACTACCTGTCATAGTGTCTGCAAATATTTTTCACAATTTTCATTTACCTTTTGATTTGTGATATCTATTCCCATTAAACACTTATTTTCTATCCAGTTAAATATGTCTTTTTCTATGTCTTATATTCAAACGTTAAACCTCGATCTGTCTTCCATTTATATTATTTTTACCTTATTTCTTTAATTTTTGCTCTGTGTTTTGTTATTTTTCTTTCAGTAGTTCTTATAGGCTACCTATTGTGTATTCCATCACCAAACTCTCCTTTGATTCACTCTCTGAATTTTGTAATTCTAAATCTTTTGTCTTAAAAGGTTTTTTAAAAGGTTTTAGTAGATATTCTTAAATATTAATAGAATCTCTTTAAATGTTATTATTTATTTTCTTTTTAAAAATGTTTATTTATTTATTTTGAGAGGGAGAGAGAGAGAGACAGAGAGGGTGAGACAGAATCCCAAGCAGGCTCCATGTTCAGTGCAGAGCTCAACACAGGGCTTGATCTCAAGAGTGCAAGATCATGACATGAGCTGATATCAAGAGTCAGACGCTTAACTGACTGAGCCACCATTTTATTTTATAGTGAATAAAATATAAATTTGTCCTTTATGTGAGGTGTTTTTGTAACAAAGGCCTACACATGTAACATTGACTTTGGGATTAGACAATGAGGAGAAGCTTGACAAGCCATCAGGAAACTGTTTCCAAATTCTTGAAGGACAATGAGGAAGTGATTATTGGAGGCTCAATGAGAAGAATGTCAGTCATATATGGAAGAATCATTAGCAATACTATATCCCCAGAGTATGTGTTGAGAATAGAAAGAGTCCTTAAGAAACAAGTTATTTTGCTAAGGAGATTTCCAGGAAGAATGTTCAAAGTGATAACTGCCATCTTTTACTGCCTAAAATAAAAATAGAAAGAGAGAGTTGAAACAAGAAAACAAACAAACAAACAAAAAACCTGTCCAGTTTTTAATTGGAATCTAGTGAAAATAGAATGCATGATGGTTTCCAGCTAGCAAAATTGTCTCAAAGTAAGAGATGACCCCAGAACAAAGACCATACCCATGAGAAGACCAGCAAAACATGGTCTCAGGGTAAAATGAAGTCAAGGATGTGGCCATAAAATCCTTTTTAGATACCTCAGAAAGATTAAAACTTATTTATGCCTCATGGATTTCCAAGGTAGGCAAAAGGTTTTTTAAATGTTTATTTATTTATTTTCAGAGACAGAAACAGAGAGAACACATGGAAGGAAAGGGCAAAGAGAGAGACAGAGACAGACAGAGAGACAGAGAGAGAGAGAGAGAGAGAGAGAGAATCCCAAACAGGCTCCATACCATCAGCGGGGAGCTTGATGTGGGGCTCTATCCCAGGACTGTGAGACTGTGACCTGAGCCGCAATCAAGAGTCAGATGTTTCATTGACTGAGACATTGAAGTTCCACAGCAATAGGTTTTTCAGAAAATTAAGGGACAAAGAAATCTTAAGGGCACATGTCTCAAACCTTATTTGCTAGAAAAATGGTTTCCAAGAAACTTAGAGGCATCATCTCCAAGCACTCTGATGACCATCACAAAGGAAAAAGTAGCCTATCTTAGAGATATTTATGGGTGTGGCCTTTATGTCATAGTCGGAGCACCAGTCATAATCACAGAAAACCTATATACTGTTTTTTAAACAAGCAGACCAACAAATAAATACACCCATGTGCTAGGACTTCAAGGGAAAGAGGCAATTTAACAGGAAAAGAGCAATGAGGCCATGAGTCAACCTTCTATGGCCATGAGTTAGTCTTAGAAATCAGCTCAGCTCATAAAGTGTTATTTCTGAATGGAGAGGAAAGATAGCACAGAGTGCAGAACCAAGAGCCTAGATCACAGAGCTTAGAGACATAGAGAATCACTTGTAGACAAGAGGTGTAGACTCAATAAAATTTCTATTGTCCCCTGACAGCTATGTGCTTCCTATCCTTTGCCTTTTTAAGTGAAAATGTCTGGTACCTTGTTTTGGTCTTACCATTGTATGTTGGATGTGTTTGAGAAGGAAACTTGTCGCTTTAACTCACATGTATATAGATTGGGAGAATCGTAGCCTAGAAGCTGTTCTCAAGGAGTTTCAGCAGAGGGACAGGCCCCAAGGACCTCCACGATATCTGGACCTGATTTAGATAGTGAGAACAAAGACTTCAAGCTTGACCCTGACAATTGATAGAGTGACACCTTGGAGGTCTTGTGAAGGTCGCAAGAGCATTTTACTGCAAGGAGGGAAATGAAACATGGGAAGTCAGAAAAGACTATAAGAGCTAGTTTTGAACAATGGCCCTCAGTCAACTACACTTGCTAGGATTCGTGCTTTGCGTGGTCCTCTCCCACACTGAGTCTGGGCTGACCCTGTATAACTCAGGTATATAGAATGTCACTGATGTCACATGACTACCGACACTAGGTCATAAGAAAAAAATAATTTCTGCTTTGGTCTCCTGGAATCCTCACTCTTGGAATGCTCCCTTCAAATAGCTGCTGTACTGTAAAAAGATCAAACCACATGGAAAGGCCACATGTGTAAGCACTCTGATAGATAGCCCAATATAAGCTCATAGTAAACAGCCAGAATCAACTTCCAGCCGTATGATAAAGCTCTCTTCCATGGAAGACCCAGTCAAGTCTTCAGAAAAATCCAACACTTACTACCATTTGACAGCAACTGCCTGTCAAATCAAACTTTTGTGTGCCTCACACACATCAAATGTAGACAACAGGTTTTCTTTTTTAAAATTTTTATTCATTTATTTAGAGAGAGAGAAAGAGAGAGAGCACATGCAGGTAAGGGACAAAGAGACAGAGAGAATCACAAGCAGGCTCCACACCATCAGTGGGAAGCCTGACGCAGGGCACGATCTGATGACCTTGAGACTGTGACTTGAGCTGAAATCAAGACTCAGATGCTGAACTGACTGAGCCACTGAGACTCTGCAGGAATAGGCTTTTCAGAATCTTAAGGGACAAAGAAATCTTAAGGACACATGTCTCAAACCTTATCTGCTAATAAAAAGGTCTCCAAGAACCTTAGCAGCATTATCTCCAAGCAACTTGATGTCCATCCCAAAGGAAAAGGTAGCCATTCCTAGAGATATTTATGAGTATGGCCTTTATGTCATAGAGGGAGCACCAGTTATAATCACAGAAAACCTATATACTATTTTTTAAGCAAGCAGAACAAGAAATAAACAAACACACCCACATGCTTGCTCTTCAAGGGAGAGGCAGATCAACAGGACAAAAGCTATAAGGTGATGAGTCAACCTTCTACAGCCATGAGTCAGTCTTAGGAATCAGATCAGTGCTAAAGTGTTATTTCTAAATGGAGACAAAAGATGGCTCATCATGCGGAATCAAGTGCCTAGATCACAGAGCCTAGAGCCAGAGAATCACCTGTAGGGAGAAGGTGTAGACTCAATAAGTTAATATTGTCCCCAAAACTCTTCTGCTTCCTGTACTTTCCCTTTTTAAATGAAAATATCGTGTACCCTTAGTCCTGTCTTACCATTGTTTTTGGGTGTGTATGAGAAGGAAACTTGTCACTTTAACTAGCAAGTCTTTAGGTTGGGAGAGTGGTAATCTAGAAGCTGTGGTAAAGGAGCTTCAGCAGAGGTTCAGGACCCAAACAGCTCCACTGATATCTGGACCTGATTTAGAAAGGGAGATTACAGACTTCAAGCTTGACCCTGAAAACTAGTAGAGTGAGATCTGGAGGTCTTGAGAAGTTTGCAAGAGCAATTTGGAGCTAGGAGCGAAATGAAACATTGGAAGCCAAAAAAGACTATAAGAGCTAGTTTCAAACAATGGCCTCCAGTCAACTACACTTCCCAGGACTCATGTCCTGTTAGTCCTATCTCACACTGAGTATGGGCTGACCCCGTATAACTTGGGTATATAGAATGTTACTGATGTCACATGACAACCAACACTAGGTACATAAGAAACAGTTTCTGCTTTGGTCTTTTGGAACACTCACACTTGTAATGCTCTCTTCCAATAGTAAACTGCCATACTGCAAAAAGATTAAGCCACATGGAAAGGCCACATGTATAAGCATTCTGAACAATGGCCCTCATTGAGTGCTTACACACATGTGAGCTCACATGTAAACATCGAAGCTCACAGTAAACAGCCGGAATCGACTGCCAGCCATGTGGTCAAGCTCTCTTCCATGTCAGGCCCAGTCAAGTCTTCAGAAAAATCCAGTGCTTACTACCGTTGGACAACTGCCTGTCAAATCAAACTTGTGTGTGCCTCACAGAGTTCATATGTAGGCAAAAGAATATTTTTTTTAATGTTTATTCATTTATTTTGAGAGACAGAAAGAGGTAGAGTGCCTTCAGGGAAGGGGCAGAGAGAGAGAGAAGAAACCCAAACAGGTTACACACCATCAGTGGGGAGCCTGACACAGTGCATGATCTGATGACCCTAAGACTGTGACCTGAGCTGAAATCAAGACTTGGAAGCTTAACTGACTGAGCCACTGAGGATTCCCAGCAACAGGCCTTTAAGAATCTAAAAGACAAAGAAATCTTAAGGGCACGTCTCAAACCTTATCTTCTAGAAAAAAGGTTTCCAAGAAACTTAGAGGCATTAATCTCTGAGCACCATGGTGCTGATCCCAAAGGAGAAGGTACCCTATCATAGACATTTATCGGTGTGGCCTTTATGTCATAGAGGGAGCACCAGTCATAATCACAAAAAACCTATACACTGTTTTTTAAGCAAGCAGAACAAATAAACAAATACACCCACGTGCTTGGACTTCAAGAGGCAGATCAACAGGAAAAAAACTATAACTCCATGAGTCAACCGTTTACAGCCATGACTCAGTCTTAGAAATATATTTAGCTCCTGAAGCTTAATTTCTGAATGGATAGGAAAGATGGCTCATTGTCAGAACCAAGATCCTAGATCATAGAGACCAGAGCCATAGAGAATCACTTGTAGGGAGGAGGAGTAGAATCAATAAACTTACTATTGTCCCCTGACAGCCATGTGCTTCCTGTCCTTTGCTTTTTATTTTTTTATTTTTTTTATATGAAATTTATTGTCAAATTGGTTTCCATACAACACCCAGTGCTCATTCCAAAAGGTGCCCTCCTCAATACCCATCACCCACCCTCTTCTCCCTCCCACCCCCCATCAACCCTCAGTTTGTTCTCAGTTTTTAACAGTCTCTTATGCTTTGGCTCTCTCCCACTCTAACCTCTTTTTTTTTTTTTCCTTCCCCTCCCCCATGGGTTCCTGTTAAGTTTCTCAGGATCCACATAAGAGTGAAACCATATGGTATCTGTCTTTCTCTGTATGGCTTATTTCACTTAGCATCACACTCTCCAGTTCCATCCACGTTGCTACAAAAGGCCATATTTCATTTTTTCTCATTGCCACGTAGTATTCCATTGTGTATATAAACCACAATTTCTTTATCCATTCATCAGTTGATGGACATTTAGGCTCTTTCCATAATTTGGCTATTGTTGAGAGTGCTGCTATGAACATTGGGGTACAAGTGCCCCTATGCATCAGTACTCCTGTATCCCTTGGATAAATTCCTAGCAGTGCTATTGCTGGGTCATAGGGTAGGTCTATTTTTAATTTTCTGAGGAACCTCCACACTGCTTTCCAGAGCGGCTGCACCAATTTGCATTCCCACCAACAGTGCAAGAGGGTTCCCGTTTCTCCACATCCTCTCCAGAATCTATAGTCTCCTGATTTGTTCATTTTGGCCACTCTGACTGGCGTGAGGTGATACCTGAGTGTGGTTTTGATTTGTATGTCCCTGATAAGGAGCGACGCTGAACATCTTTTCATGTGCCTGTTGGCCATCTGGATGTCTTCTTTAGAGAAGTGTCTATTCATGTTTTCTGCCCATTTCTTCACTAGGTTATTTGTTTTTCGGGTGTGGAGTTTGGTGAGCTCTTTATAGATTTTGGATACTAGCCCTTTGTCCGATATGTCATTTGCGAATATCTTTTCCCATTCTGTTGGTTGCCTTTTAGTTTTGTTAGTTGTTTCCTTTGCTGTGCAGAAGCTTTTTATCTTCATAAGGTCCCAGTAATTCACTTTTGCTTTTAATTCCCTTGCCTTTGGGGATGTGTCGAGTAAGAGATTGCTACGGCTGAGGTCAGAGAGGTCTTTTCCTGCTTTCTCCTCTAAGGTTTTGATGGTTTCCTGTCTCACATTTAGGTCCTTTATCCATTTTGAGTTTATTTTTGTGAATGGTGTGAGAAAGTGGTCTAGTTTCAACCTTC
Organism: Prionailurus viverrinus; assembly: GCF_022837055.1. NCBI lineage: Eukaryota > Metazoa > Chordata > Mammalia > Carnivora > Felidae > Prionailurus > Prionailurus viverrinus. The sequence continues at coordinate 52,758,734 of NC_062567.1, read as the reverse complement.
TGCATGTTGCTGTCCAGTTCTCCCAGCACCATTTGTTAAAGAGACTGTCTTTTTTCCATTGGATGTTCTTTCCTGCTTTGTCAAAGATGAGTTGGCCATACGTTTGTGGGTCTAGTTCTGGGGTTTCTATTCTATTCCATTGGTCTATGTGTCTGTTTTTGTGCCATGTCCTTTGCCTTTTTAAATGAAAATGTCTTATACCTTGTTCCTGTCTTACCACTGTAGGTTGGTTGTCTATGAGAAGAAAACTTGCCCTTTAACTCACAAGTCTAAAGACTGGGAGAATCATACTCTAGAAGTTGTGATCAAGGAGCTTCAGCTAAGGATGGGCCCCAAGGAGCTCCAGTGACATCTGAGACTGAATTAGATATTGAGATCACAGACTACAAGCTTGACTTAGACACTAAGAGAGTCAGACTTTGGAGGTCTTGTGAAGGTTGTAAGAGCATTTTGTTTCTAGGAGAGAAATGAAATACTGGAAATCAGAAAAGTTATAAGAGCGAGTTTCAAACTTGGCTTCTAGTCAACTGCACTTCCCAGGATTCATGCCCTGTGTAGTCCTCTGCACCCTGAGTGTGGGCTGACCAGTATAACTAGATACATAGAATTTCTCTGATGTCATATGACCTCCAACACCAGGTTATAGGACACAAACAGTTTCTGCTTTGGTGTCTTGGAACCTTCACTTTTGGAATTCTACTTTCAATAGTCAGCTTCCATACTGTCAAAAGATCAAGCCATGTGTACACATGGAAAGGCCATGTGTATAAGCACTCTGAGAGAGAGCCCCATCTGACCTCATAGTAAATAGCCGGAATCAACTGCCAACCATGTGCTAAAGCTCTCTTCCATGTCAGGCCCAGTCAAGTCTTCAGAAAAATCCAGTACTTACTACCATTTGAAAGCAACAGCCTGTCAAACCAAACTTGTGTGTGCCTCAAATACCTCATAGGTAGGCAACAGGTTTTGTTTTTTTCCAAAAATGTCTTCATTTATTTTGAGAGAAAGAGAGCACATCCAGGGGAGGGGCAGAGAAAAAGAGAGACAGAGAGAGAGAGAGAGAGAGAGAGAGAGAGAGAATCTCAAGCAGTTTCCACACCATCAGCAGGGAGACTGACGTGGGGCATGATCTGACAACTGTGAGACACGGACGGACCTGAGCCAAAATCAAGAGTCAGATGCTTAACTGACTGAGCCACTGAAGATCCGTAGCAATAGGCTTTTAAGATCTTAAGGGACAAAGAAATCTTAAGGGCACCTGTCTCAAACTTTATCTGCTAGAAAAAAGGTTTCCAAGAACCTTAGAGGCATCATCTCCAAGCACCTTGATGCCCATCCCAAAGGAGAAGACAGCCTATTTTAGAGATATTTATGGGTGTGGCCTTTATGTTATAGAGGGAGCATCATTTCTGTGATCATAATCACAGAAAACCTAATACTGTTTTTTTTTTTATGAAATTTATTGACAAATTGGTTTCCATACAACACCCAGTGCTCATCCCAAAAGGTGCCCTCCTCAATACCCATCACCCACCCTCTCCTCCCTCCCACCCCCCATCAACCCTCAGTTTGTTCTCAGTTTTTAACAGTCTCTTATGCTTTGGCTCTCTCCCATTCTAACCTCTTTTTTTTTTTTCCTTCCCCTCCCCCATGGGTTCCTGTTCAGTTTCTCAGGATCCACATAAGAGTGAAACCATATGGTATCTGTCTTTCTCTGTATGGCTTATTTCACTTAGCATCACACTCTCCAGTTCCATCCACGTTGCTACAAAAGGCCATATTTCATTTTTTCTCATTGCCGCGTAATATTCCATTGTGTATATAAACCACAATTTCTTTATCCATTCATCAGTTGATGGGCATTTAGGCTCTTTCCATAATTTGGCTATTGTTGAGAGTGCTGCTATGAACATTGGGGTACAAGTGTCCCTATGCATCAGTAGTCCTGTATCCCTTGGATAAATTCCTAGCAGTGCTATTGCTGGGTCATAGGGTAGGTCTATTTTTAATTTTCTGAGGAACCTCCACACTGCTTTCCAGAGCGGCTGCACCAATTTGCATTCCCACCAACAGTGCAAGAGGGTTCCCGTTTCTCCACATCCTCTCCAGCATCTATAGTCTCCTGATTTGTTCATTTTGGCCACTCTGACTGGCGTGAGGTGATACCTGAGTGTGGTTTTGATTTGTATTTCCCTGATAAGGAGCGACGCTGAACATCTTTTCATGTGCCTGTTGGCCATCCAGATGTCTTCTTTAGAGAAGTGTCTATTCATGTTTTCTGCCCATTTCTTCACTGGGTTATTTGTGTTTTGGGTGTGGAGTTTGGTGAGCTCTTTATAGATTTTGGATACTAGCCCTTTGTCCGATATGTCATTTGCGAATATCTTTTCCCATTCCGTTGGTTGCCTTTTAGTTTTGTTAGTTGTTTCCTTTGCTGTGCAGAAGCTTTTTATCTTCATAAGGTCCCAGTAATTCACTTTTGCTTTTAATTCCCTTGCCTTTGGGGATGTGTCGAGTAAGAGATTGCTACGGCTGAGGTCAGAGAGGTCTTTTCCTGCTTTCTCCTCTAAGGTTTTGATGGTTTCCTGTCTCACATTTAGGTCCTTTATCCATTTTGAGTTTATTTTTGTGAATGGTGTGAGAAAGTGGTCTAGTTTCAACCTTCTGCATGTTGCTGTCCAGTTCTCCCAGCACCATTTGTTAAAGAGGCTGTCTTTTTTCCATTGGATGTTCTTTCCTGCTTTGTCAAAGATTAGTTGGCCATACGTTTGTGGGTCTAGTTCTGGGGTTTCTATTCTATTCCATTGGTCTATGTGTCTGTTTTGGTGCCAATACCATGCTGTCTTGATGATGACAGCTTTGTAGTAGAGGCTAAAGTCTGGGATTGTGATGCCTCCTGCTTTGGTCTTCTTCTTCAAAATTCCTTTGGCTATTCGGGGCCTTTTATGGTTCCATATGAATTTTAGGATTGCTTGTTCTAGTTTCGAGAAGAATGCTGGTGCAATTTTGATTGGGATTGCATTGAATGTGTAGATAGCTTTGGGTAGTATTGACATTTTGACAATATTTATTTTTCCAATCCATGAGCAGGGAATGTCTTTTCATTTCTTTAAATCTTCTTCAATTTCCTTCATAAGCTTTCTATAGTTGTCAGCATACAGGTCTTTTACATCTTTGGTTAGATTTATTCCTAGGTATTTTATGCTTCTTGGTGCAATTGTGAATGGGATCAGTTTCTTTATTTGTCTTTCTGTTGCTTCATTGTTAGTGTATAAGAATGCAACTGATTTCTGTACATTGATTTTGTATCCTGCAACTTTGCTGAATTCATGTATCAGTTCTAGCAGACTTTTGCTAGAGTCTATCGGATTTTCCATGTATAATATCATGTCATCTGCAAAAAGCGAAAGCTTGACTTCATCTTTGCCAATTTTGATGCCTTTGATTTCCTTTTGTTGCCTGATTGCTGATGCTAGAACTTCCAGCACTATGTTAAACAGCAGCGGTGAGAGTGGGCATCCTTGTCGTGTTCCTGATCTCAGGGAAAAAGCTCTCAGTTTTTCCCCGTTGAGGATGATGTTAGCTGTGGGCTTTTCATAAATGGCTTTTATGATCTTTAAGTATGTTCCTTCTATCCCGACTTTCTCAAGGGTTTTTATTAAGAAAGGGTGCTGGATTTTGTCAAAGGCCTTTTCTGCATTGATTGACAGGATCATATGGTTCTTCTCTTTTTTTTTGTTAATGTGATGTATCACGTTGATTGATTTGCGAATGTTGAACCAGCCCTGCATCCCAGGAATGAATCCCACTTGATCATGGTGAATAATTCTTTTTATATGCCGTTGAATTCGATTTGCTAGTACCTTATTGAGAATTTTTGCATCCATATTCATCAGGGATATTGGCCTGTAGTTCTCTTTTTTTACTGGGTCTCTGTCTGGTTTAGGAATCAAAGTAATACTGGCTTCATAGAATGAGTCTGGCAGTTTTCCTTCCCTTTCTATTTCTTGGAATAGCTTGAGAAGGATAGGTATTATCTCTGCTTTAAACGTCTGGTAGAACTCCCCTGGGAAGCCATCTGGTCCTGGACTCTTATTTGTTGGGAGATTTTTGATAACCGATTCAATTTCTTCACTGGTTATGGGTCTGTTCAAGCTTTCTATTTCCTCCTGATTGAGTTTTGGAAGAGTGTGGGTGTTCAGGAATTTGTCCATTTCTTCCAGGTGGTCCAGTTTGTTGGCATATAATTTTTCATAGTATTCCCTGATAATTGTTTGTATCTCTGAGGGATTGGTTGTAATAATTCCATTTTCATTCATGATTTTATCTATTTGGGTCCTCTCCCTTTTCTTTTTGAGAAGCCTGGCTAGAGGTTTGTCAATTTTGTTTATTTTTTCAAAAAACCAACTCTTGGTTTCGTTGATCTGCTCTACAGTTTTTTTAGTTTCTATATTGTTTATTTCTGCCCTGATCTTTATTATTTCTCTTCTTCTGCTGGGCTTAGGCTGCCTTTGCTGTTCTGCTTCTAGTTCCTTTAGGTGTGATGTTAGATTTTGTATTTGGGATTTTTCTTGTTTCTTGAGATAGGCCTGGATTGCAATGTATTTTCCTCTCAGGACTGCCTTTGCTGCATCCCAAAGCATTTGGATTGTTGTATTTTCATTTTCATTTGTTTCCATATATTTTTTAATTTCTTCTCTAATTGCCTGGTTGACCCACTCATTCGCTAGTAGGGTGTTCTTTAACCTCCATGCTTTTGGAGGTTTTCCAGACTTTTTTCTGTGGTTGATTTCAAGCTTCATAGCATTGTGGTCTGAAAGTAAGCATGGTATAATTTCAATTCTTGTAAACTTATGAAGGGCTGTTTTGTGACCCAGTATATGATCTATCTTGGAGAATGTTCCATGTGCACTCGAGAAGAAAGTATATTCTGTTGCTTTGGGATGCAGAGTTCTAAATATATCTGTCAAGTCCATCTGATCCAATGTCTCATTCAGGGCCCTTGTTTCTTTATTGACCGTGTGTCTAGATGATCTATCCATTTCTGTAAGTGGTGTATTAAAGTCTCCTGCAATGACCACATTCTTATCAATAAGGTTGCTTATGTTTATGAGTAATTGTTTTATATATTTGGGGGCTCCGGTATTCGGTGCATAGACATTTATAATTGTTAGCTCTTCCTGATGGATAGACCCTGTAACTATTATATAATGTCCTTCTTCATCTCTTGTTACAGCCTTTAATTTAAAGTCTAGTTTGTCTGATATAAGTATGGCTACTCCAGCTTTCTTTTGGCTTCCAGTCGCATGATAAATAGTTCTCCATCCCCTCACTCTCAATCTAAAGGTGTCCTCAGGTCTAAAATGAGTCTCTTGTAGACAGCAAATCGATGGGTCTTGTTTTTTTATCCATTCTGATACCCTATGTCTTTTGGTTGGCGCATTTAATCCATTTACATTCAGTGTTATTATAGAAAGATACGGGTTTAGAGTCATTGTGATGTCTGTATGTTTTATGCTTATAGTGATGTCTCTGGGACTTTGTCTCACAGGGTCCCCCTTAGGATCTCTTGTAGGGCTGGTTTAGTGGTGACAAATTCCTTCAGTTTTTGTTTGTTTGGGAAGACCTTTATCTCTCCTTCTATTCTAAATGACAGACTTGCTGGATAAAGGATTCTTGGCTGCATATTTTTTCTGTCTAGCACCCTGAAAATCTCGTGCCAATTCTTTCTGGCCTGCCAAGTTTCAAAAGAGAGATCAGTCACGAGTCTTATAGGTCTCCCTTTATATGTGAGGGCACGTTTACCCCTTGCTGCTTTCAGAATTTTCTCTTTATCCTTGTATTTTGCCAGTTTCACTATGATATGTCGTGCAGAAGATCGATTCAAGTTACGTCTGAAGGGAGTTCTCTGTGCCTCTTGGATTTCAATGCCTTTTTCCTTCCCCAGTTCAGGGAAGTTCTCAGCTATTATTTCTTCAAGTACCCCTTCAGCACCTTTCCCTCTCTCTTCCTCCTCTGGGATACCAATTATGCGTATATTATTTCTTTTTAGTGTATCACTTAATTCTCTAATTTTCCCCTCATACTCCTGGATTTTTTTATCTCTCTTTTTCTCAGCTTCCTCTTTTTCCATAACTTTATCTTCTAGTTCACCTATTCTCTCCTCTGCCTCTTCAAGCCGAGCTGTGGTGGTTTCCATTTTGTTATGCATTTCGTTTAAAGCGTTTTTCAGCTCCTCGTGACTGTTCCTTAGTCCCTTGATCTCTGTAGCAAGAGATTCTCTGCTGTCCTGTATACTGTTTTCAAGCCCAGCGATTAATTTTATGACTATTATTCTAAATTCACTTTCTGTTATGTTATTTAAGTCCTTTTTGATCAGGTCATTAGCTGTTGTTATTTCCTGGAGATTCTTCTGAGGGGAATTCTTCCGCTTGGTCATTTTGGATAGTCCCTGGCGTGGTGAGGACCTGCAGGGCACTTGCCCTGTGCTGTGGTGTATAACTGGAGTTGGTGGGCGGGGCCGCAGTCCGACCTGATGTCTGCCCCCAGCCCACCGCTGGGGCCACAGTCAGACTGGTGTGTGCCTTCTCTTCCCCTCTCCTAGGGGCGGGATTCACTGTGGGGTGGTGTGGCTTGTCTGGGCTACTTGCACCCTGCCAGGCTTGTGATGCTGGGGATCTGGCGTATTAGCTGGGGTGGGTAGGCAAGGTGCTCGGGGGCAGGAGGGGCAGGCTTAGATCGCTTCTCCTTAGGTGATCCACTTCAGGAGGGGCCCTGTGGCAGCGGGAGGGAGTCAGATCCGCTGCCGGAGGTTTGGCTCCGCAGAAGCGCAGAGTTGGGTGTTTGCGCGGAGCGAGCAAGTTCCCTGGCAGGAACCGGTTCCCTTTGGGATTTCGGCTGGGGGATGGGCGGGGGAGATGGCGCTGGCGAGCGCCTTTGTTCCCCACCAAACTGAGCTCTGTTGTCAGGGGGCTCAGCAGCTCTCCCTCCGTTTGTCCTCCAGCCTTCCCGCTTTCCGAGCAGAGCTGTTAACTTATGACCTCCCAGACGCTAAGTCGCGCTTGTTGTGGGAGCACAGTCCGTCAGGCCCCTCCGCTTTTGCAAGCCATACTCGGGGGCTCTGCTTGGCCGGCGAGCCGCCCCTCCGCCCCGGCTCCCTCCCGCCAGTCCGTGGAGCGCGCACCGCCTCACCGCCCTTCCTACCCTCTTCCGTGGGCCTCTCGTCTGCGTTTGGCTCCGGCGACTCCGTTCTGCTAATCCTCTGGCGGTTTTCTGGGTTATTTAGGCAGATGTAGATGGAATCTAAGTGATCAGCAGGACGTGCGGTGAGCCCAGCGTCCTCCTAAGCCGCCATCTTGCCGCAACTCCCCCTAATACTGTTTTTTAAACAAGCAGAGCAACAAGTAAACAAATACACCCATGTGCTTGGACTTCAAAGGAAAGAGGCAGATCAACAGGAAAAAAGCTATAAGGCCATGAGTCAACCTTCTACAGCCATGACTCAGTCTTAGAAATCAATTTACTCCTGAAGCATTATTTCTGAAAGGAGAGGAAAGATGGCTCAGAGTGCAGAACCCAGATCACAGAGCCTAGATCACAGAGACAAGAGCCATAGAGAATCACTTGTAGATAAGAGGTGTAGACTCAATAAAATTTCTATTGTTCTCTGATGGACATGTTCTTCCTGTCTGTTGCCTTTTTAAATGAAAATGTCTTGTTTTAAATGAAAATGTTTCATTTCATTTTAAATTAAAATGTATTGTTTGTTGGGTGTGTATGAGAAGGTAACTTGTCACTTTAACTCACAAGTCTATAGATTGGGAAAATTGTAGTCTAGAAGCTGTTCTCAAGGAGCTTCAGCAGAGGCATAGGTCCCAAGGAGCTCCACTGATATCTGGGCCTGATTTAGATAGGATCACAGACTTCAAGCTTGACCCTGACAACTAATAGAGTGAGAACTTGGAGCTCTTGGGAAGGTTGCAAGAGCATTTTGCTTCTAAGAGAGAAATGAAATGTTGCAAATCAGAAAAGAGTATAAGAGCTACTTTTGAACAAAAGCTCCCAGTCAACCACACTTCCCAGAATTCATGCCCTGTGTAGTCCTCTCCCACACTGAGTCTGAGCTGATCCAGGATAACCAAATATACATAATGTCATTGAAGTCACATGACTCCCAACACAAGGTCATAAGAAGCAAACAGTTTCTGCTTTGATCTCTTGGAACCCTCTCTCTTTGAATGCTACCTTTCAGTAGTCAGCCATCATACTATAAGGGCATGTGTATAAGCACTCTGAGAGCCCCATCTAAGCTCACAGTAAATAGCCAGATTCAACTTCCAGCCTTGTGAGCAAGCTCTCTTCCATGTCAGACCCATCAAGCCTTCAGAAAAGTCCAGTATTCCCTACCTTGGACAGTAATGGCCTGTTAAAACAAACTTGTGTGTGCCTCACAGATCTCATATGTAGGCAACAGGATTTGTTTTTTTATTTTTATTTTTATTTTTATTTTGTTTTTGTTTTTTTAAAAAAAAGTTTATTGATTTATTTTGAGAGAGACAAAGAGAGAAACCACATGCAGGGGAAAGGGCAGAGAGAAAAACAGAGAGACAGAGAGAGAGAATCCCAAGCAGGCTCCACACCATCAGCAGGGAGCCTACCACAGGGCACGATCTGATGATCCTGTGACTGTGACTTGAGCCGAAATCAACATTCAAATGCTTAACTGACTGAGCCACTGAGGGTCCCCAGCAATAGGCCTTTAAGAATCTTAAGGGACAAAGACATATTAAGGGCACATGTCTCAAACCTTATCTGCTAGAAAAAAGTTCTCCAAGAACCTTAGAGGCATTATCTCCAAGTACCTTGATGCCCATCCCAAAGGAAAGGGTATCCATTCCTAGAGATATGTATGGGTGTGACCTTTATGTCATAGAGGGAGCACCAGTCATAATCACAGAAAATCTAAATACTGTTTTTTAAACAGACCAACAAATAAACAAATACACCCACGTTCTTGGACTTCTAGGGAAAGAGGCAGATTAACAGAACAAAAGCTATAGGGCCATGAGTCACCTTTAAGCCATGAGTCAGTCTTAGAAATCAGTTTAGCTCCTAAAGCATTATTACTGAATGGAGAGGAAACATGGCTCAGAATGCAGAACTGAGAGCCTAGATCACAGAGACTAGAGCCATAGAGAATCACTTGTAGGGAGGAGGAGTAGACTCAATAAAATTTCTATTGTCCCCTGACAGTCATGTGTTCCCTGTCCATTGTCTTTTTATTTTATTTTTTAAAATGTTTTATTTATGAGTGAGAGAGAAACAGAATGTGAGTGGAGGAGGGTCAGAGAGAGAGGGAGACACAGAGTCCAAAGCAGGCTCCAGGCTCCATGCTGTCAGCACAGAGCCTGACGCAGGGTTTGAAACCATGAACCGGGAGATCATGACCTGAACCAAAGTTGGACACTTAACTGACTGAACCAACAGGCTCCACAGTCCTTTGCTTTTTTTTTTTTTTTAATTTTTTTTTAACGTTTATTTTTGAGACACAGAGAGAGAGAGCACGAACAGGGGAGGGTCAGAGAAAGAGGAAGACACAGAATCTGAAACAGGCTCCAGGCTCTGAGCTGTCAGCACAGAGCCCGACGCGGGGCTCGAACCCACGGACCGCGAGATCATGACCTGAGCCGAAGTCGGACGCTTAACCGACTGAGCCACCCAGGCGCCCCAGTCCTTTGCTTTTTTAAGTGAAAATGTCTTCTACTCTTGTCCTGTCTTACATTGTATGTTGGTTGTATATGAGAAGGAAACTTGTTGCTTTAACTCACAAGTCTATAGATTGGGAGAATCATAGTCTAGAAGCTGTTCTCAAGGAGTTTCAGCAGAGGGACAGGCCCCAAGGACCTCCATTGATATCTGGACCTGATTTAGATAGTGAGAACACAGACTTCAAGCTTGACCCTGACAACTAATAGAGTGAGACCTTGGATGTCCTGTGAAGGTTGAAAGAGTATTTTCCTAATAGGGAGGAAATGAAACATTGGAAGTCAGAAAAGTCTATAAGAGCTACTTTTGAAAAATGGCCCCCAGTCAATAAAATTTCCCAGGATTCATGCCCCGTGTGGTCCTCTCCCACACTGAGTCTGGGCTGACCCTGAATAACTGGGTGTATAGAATGTCACTGATGTCACATAACTCCCAACACTAGGTCATAAGAAACAGTTTCTGCTTTGGTCTCCTGGGACCCTCACTCTTGGCATCCTCCCTTGAAATAGGCAGCTGCAAAAAGATCAAGCCACATGGAAAGGCCACATGTATAAGCTCTCTGATAGAACACCCCATCTAAGCCCACAGTAAACAGCTGGAATCAACTGCCAGCCATGTGATCAAGCTCTCTTCCATGTCAGACCCAGTAGAGTTTTCAGAAAAATCCAGTGCTTACTACCATTGGACAGCAACTGCCTGTCAAATCAAACTTGTGTGTGCCTCACAGATCTCATACATAGGCAACAGGACTTGTAGTTTGCAAAAATGTCTTCATTTATTTTGAGAGAGTGAGAGAGAGCATGTGGAGAGGAGGGACAGAGAGAGAGAAACAGAGAGAGGGAGTATCTCAAGCAGGTTCTACACCATCAGTAGGGAGTCTGATGTGAGGCACAATCTGATGACCATGAGACCATGACCTGAGCCAAAATCAAGAGTCAAGTGCTTAACTGACTGAACCACTGAGGGTCCTCAGCAATAGGCCTTTAAGAATCTTAAGGGACAAAGAAATCTCAAGGGCACATGTTTCAGACCTTATCTGCTAGAAAAAAGGTCTCCAAGAACCTTAGACACATTAATCCCTGAGCACCATGATGCTGATCCCAAAGGAGAAGGTACCCTATCATAGATATTTATGGGTGTGGCCTTTATGTCATAGAGAGAGCACCAGTCATAATCACAGAAAACCTAATACTGTTTTTTAAACAAGCAGACCAACGAATAAACAAATACACCCAAGTGCTTGGACTTCTAGGGAAAGAGGCAGATCAACAGGAAGAAAGCTATAAGGCCATGAGTCAGTCTTAGGAATCAGGTTAGTACCTGAAGCATTATTTCTGAATGAAGAGGAAAGATGACTCAGAGTGCAGAACTAAGAGCTTAGATCACAGAGACTAGAGCCATAGTAGGGAGGAGGAATAGACTCAATAAAATTTCTGTTGTTCTCTGATAGCCATGTGCTTCCTGTCCATTGTCTTTTAAATTAAAATGTCTTGTTCCTTGTTCCTGTCATACAATTGTATGTTGGTTGTTTGTATATGAGAAGGAAACTTGTCACTTTAACTCACAAGTCTATAGATTGGGAGAATCGTAGTCTAGTAGCTGTGCTCGAGGAGCTTCAGCAGAGGGACAGGACCCAAGGACCTCCACTGATATCTGGACCTGGTTTAGAAAGGGAGATCACAGACTTCAAGCTTGACCCTGACAACAAATGGAGTGAGACCTGAAGGTCTTGGGAAGGTTGCAAGAGCATTTTATTTCTAGGAGGAAAATGAAACACTGGAAATCAGAAAAGACTATAAGAGCTACTTTTGCACAATGGCCCCCAGTCAGCTACAGTTCCCAGGACTCATGCCCTGTGTGGTCCTTTCCCCCACTGAGTCTTGGCTAACCCTGTATAACTGAGTATATAGACTGTCACTGACGTCACATGACTCCCAACACTAAGTTATAAGAAACAGTTTCTGCTTAGGTCTCTTGGAACCCTTACTCTCGGAATACTCCCTTGCAATAGTCACCAGCCGACTGTAAGACCACATGTATAAGCACTCTGATAGAGAGCTCCATCTCAGCTCAATGTAAAAACCCGGAATCAACTGCCAGCCATGTGATCAAGCTCTCTTGCATGTCAGGCCCCGTCAGGTCTTCAGAAAAATCCACTACTTCCTACCACTGGTCAGCAATGGCCTGTCAAACCAAACTTGTGTGTGCCTCACAGACCTCATACGTAGGCAACAGGATTTTTTTTTTAACAAAATGTTTATTCCTTTATTTTGAGAGAGAGAAAGAGATAGAGCACATGCAGTGTGGGGCAGAGAGAGAGAGAATCCCAAGCAGGCTCCACACCATCAGCGGGGTGATGAGCATGATGCCTGAGAGGTTGAAGCAAAAACTACTGAAGGGAGCACAGTCAACCCACAGGACTGTGAAAGAAAGCAAATTGTTGCTTTTACATCACTACATTTTATAATGGTTTATAACCAGCAATAGACAAATAGGATACTGTCAAACAGTTTTTCCAATATGCTTGTAGCCAATTTATATACTCTTACCAGTAAACTGTGATGATACCATATGTTGGCAAAGTTATGAATCCACTGTAATTCCTATATTTTGCTGGTCAGAAATTCTGGTGAATATACCTCTGAATCTATCATAAAATTAAATGAAGGTTATAAAAAAAGTCAAATGGCTTCAGAAAAGAATGAGGCCATGGTTTATGATCTTTTTTTTAAAAAGAAACTTCAATGCAGTATTCTAAAGCATATTGGCAACCTGTCCTACATAAACTGCCTCAGTTTACTCATATGTACAGCAAAAGTAATCCTACATTCCAGCCATGTTGCAATGAGGATTAGATCTGACATGGAATTTAGTAGATACATAACATAGCTTCTCAATGTTTTCAAGGCATCTATGAGAGGAAAAGTCTAGACTCTTCCTCTCTTCTTGATTTTCCTGCAGAAAAACCAATAAAAGTCAGTTGAAAGCTTGGGGAAGGCAGTGGGTGTGATTGGAGGCTGGGAACAGTGGCAGAGTCAGTGTCAGAGGAGAGGAATGAAGTCACCCACCCCACAGTTCTTTTGTCCTTCTTCATCTGATGTGTCTCCTAACAGCCCCAGAGTAAACAAACATTAAAAGAAAAAAAAAAAAAAGGACTGCCTAGGCAAGTCATTACTTCAGGAACCAGGCGGGTAAAGTCCGTGGAGAACAGGGAGTGGTGAGGACTGAAGCAAACAGGATTGAACAAGCCACCACAGTTCAAATGTAACTTTGTAAATGGCAAAATAAACACAAAATCTGCAAACTGAAGCTGGCCTGTGGGATTGCCACATTTGTGATTTTGCTCACTCCCTCATCCATTCTATCTAATTGGCCACTAATTCCTAGAGATTCTACCTGGGAAGCACTGTCGCATCTGCTCTTATTTTCTCATCTCCATTTACTTCTCCTTCAGTTTCTGCCTTCCGTGTGGATCAGCTGCAGCCCACCTCTATATTGTTATCAGATGAGTCTTTCTAATATGGAATCTGATCTCCTCACTCAATGCTTAAGACCTCTGATGGTTCCCATAGCTCTCTGGACAATGTTCAGACTTCTTAGTTCAGTGCAAAGGCCTTCCAAGATGCAGCCTGTTCCTTTACCTTTACTTTTCAGCCTTTCTCTGTAAGCCTCTCCCAGGACCTGTGTTATACTCATACTTAACAGTGTAGACTTTACACGTTTTTTTATAAGGCTGTTGTATTATGGACTTGTAAGTGTTCTCTACATATTCTAGACACAAGTCCCTTACCAAATATATGATTTGCAAATATTTTCCTGAATAGATGTTTCTTCATTTGCTTCCTGATTTTGAACCATTTTTAGAGATTTTAATTTTTTTTAATGTTTATTTATTTTTGAGAGAGAGACAGAGAGAGACAGAGTATGAGTGGGGGAGGGGCAGAGAGAGAGGGAGACACAGAATCCAAAGCAGGCTCCGGGCTCTGAGCTGTCGGCACAGAGCCCGACACAGGGCTTGAACCCACAAACAATGAGATCATGACCTGAGCCGAAGTCGGATGCTTAACTGACTGAGCAACTAGGCATCCCCATTTCTACAGATTTTAAATGTTTATTTTACTTTTAAAAGAACTGTCATCATTTCTGGTTGTTTCTTCAGGGAGAGGGTCCACAGAGCTTCTCATGCCAACAGTGTGAGAGTGGATCTTCCCATAATGCTAATTTTAATTTCCATTTCCCCAGCAACTAATGATGTGGAACACTTTTCCAAAGGTTTACTCAGGGGTATGCTCTTTTTATGTTGTTGAGTTGTTTGATTTTTTTGTTATTGATTACTAGGAGTTCTTTAAGAAGTCTGGAAATGAGTACAATGTTGAATATATGTAATTACACTATTTTCTTCCAGTTCTGTGGTTTGCTTTTTTACTTTCTTAATAGTGACCTTTAATTGATAGAGGCTCTTAATTTAATCAATCACAAGTATAACTTTTTCTTTAATGGGTAGCACTTTTGTGTATCATATTTAAGAACCTTTATATGCCTAAAGATCATGAAAATATACTTCATATTTTCATCTAGAAGCTTTTTTTCCCATTTAATTCTGTGATATATCTTGAATTTTTCTTTAATATGGTGTATGGTAAGATTTTTTCTTCCCCCATATTGATCCAAATGAACAAGCACTATTCATTAAAAAGACCATCTTTTTCTGACTGAATTATACTTTTGTTATGAAACCAGTGACAATTTATGTGTGGGTCTTTTTCTGTACTCTTCATTCTGTTCCATTTATCTATTATGTATCCTTGGGCTCAGGCCACACTGTTTTAGTTACTGTTGCTTTATGGTAAGCTTAAATTATCAATGATAATTTAAGTCTTACAGATTTGTTTAAGATTTCGTTGGCTATTCTTCTGCTTTTGTATTTCTATATAAATGTTTGTCAATTTACACACACACACACACACACACACACTTGTTGGGATTTTGATCGAGCTGAATTGACTTTATAGATCAATAAGCAGAATTTGACATTTAAATAATATTGAGTCTTCTGATCCATGGACAAGGTATATCTCTCCTTTTACTTAGGTTTTCTTTAACCAGTTTCAGTAATTGTAGTTTTCAGTGACTTGCACATCTTTTATTAGATTTATTTCTAGAGACTTGAGGTTTTTTTCATATTATTATAAATAGTGGTGTTTTTCAAATTTCATTTTTCAGTTGGTTTTGCTAGAATATAAAAATACAATTTAGTTTCAAGTATTGACCTCATAATCCAGCAACCATGCTCAATTTACATATTCATTCTAATTGTTTGCAGATTCTTTGGGATTTTCTATGTGTATGATTATTCTGAATTTCATTTCTGCCACTATCATAAATATCTTTCTTCTTCAATTATTTCTTCACAGTAGACCTCTACTTTTTTATGCTCAATTAAAATGCTGGTCATTTCCTTGTTGATATACATTTCTTTTGATGATTAGAAAAGTAAACAAAAAAGATTCAACTGTGGGTCACAGAAGTAATTGGGCACTTTGTTGCCATATCAATTCTAATCCAGAATATAACAATATTAGTGACAAAAGCAAAGAATGTCTCAGACAAAAATTTGTTTATTTCAGCATGTATACATCAAAGCTCAAGATGTCTTTTTTCTGGATTGGGTTTCCTGATTTCTGTGTCATCTTTCCTAAAGTGTTTCCTGCAAGGTTTATTTTTAGCCACAGATTTATCTGCCAATTCTAAGAAAAATTTATATTTTCTTGCACCACTCCTCTCCTCTTCCTGCAGTGCAATACATATTAGCTACTTCCTCTACTATGTGTTAATATTAACACGAAGTTCAACTTTTCTAGTCCTTTCCACAGTGACGTAATCCATGATAGCCACTATAAGTCTTTCCTTATTAAAGCAAAAGGATTTGAATAACTCTAGTCCCTATGTTTAATAATTACATTCTGAGATCTTGATAGCTTTGTTTGTAAACTATTCTGAATGTCAAGTTGGGAGGCAATATTTTGTAACATGTGTTATCAAGAAAATATTTTGTAACATGTGTTATCAAGAAAAATATTATTTTCACAGTAGACTTTGGCTTAGTTATGGTTTAAAAATTACTCTTGTGAAGAGCTGCAAAGCGTATATATAGATTCCTCTAGCTTAGTAATTCTAGGATTACACTGCCACTGAGCTAGGATTGACATCAAGGACCATCCTTGTTCTGTGCCTTGTGTAAAGTTAGTGTTTAGTAAATACTTTTTGATTGACTTTAAGAAAGATGCCATTCCAGAAGCAGTCAAGTGTTCTTCATAAATTCAAGGGGATCCTCTATTCTACTATGTGTTCAGAAGAACTTCTAAATTCCCTGGATTTTTTCAATGCAAGAGAAGATGATGTGTTTCTGGTGTCCTACCCAAAATCAGGTAAAGTTTATTTTAATGTATTTTAAATGTATAATATAAATACATTTTTAAATATGTGAAATGTAAGAAATAAGAAGAAATATAATATTTTTATAAAAAATTTATTTTTCAGAATTGTTTCATAGGACATTTAAGTATCCTAAATGCTTACTTTATTTTATTTATTTATTTTATTAAATGTCTATTTGTTTATTTTTGAGGAGAGAGAGAAAGAGAGAGAGAGAGAACAAGCAGGGGAGGGGTGGAAAGAGAGGGAGACACAGGATCTGAAGCAGGCTCCAGGCTCTGCACAGGGCTTGAACCCACAAACTGTAAGATCATGACCTGAGCTGAAGTCAGATGTTTAACCAACTGAGTCACCCAAGAGACCCTAAATGCTTATTTTAATGAAAAAGTTTGACATTAGAACATTGAGAACTGTGTTTTGAGAAAATTCAACTGGAGGAATTAGAGCTTTTACTATGATCTTGTTTCTATTTGATAAAGCATACAGATATTGACATATATAATAAGCGTAATATCTGTAACAGTATAAAGTTCTCTTCATATTTGTACCAGGCATGGTGACAAATAGTATTAGTTCAATTCATATTTAATCATTGATTTATAAATGAATAATTTTTTTCTCCTGGGCTAATAAAAACAAATGTAAGTGTTTTTAGTGTTAAATTTTATGCCTTATTTTTCAAAGTTTATTTCCACATATTACACACATGAAAGGAAGGACCATTATGAATAATGTCATCCTGGGAATAGTCAAAATTAATTCGATATTATTTTTAATGTTGAGAGGTGACCAGGATATATAATATCCAACTGCTAGCTGCGATTTCCAGACATGTGCAGAGAGGCATACATCTGCTGGCATGGGTCAGCAACTAAGAGCTTAAACCCTTTCCAATTATGTTTGCATTTAGTTCACGTACCTGACTCTGTTAGGCCCAAGAGGCCCTCACAGAGTTCACATAGGGCCAGATCTTCCAGGCGTGTTTTTTGAGAATAAACATAAATCACATACATAACTCTTTTATTGGAAAATACTGCTGCAAATGGAAATTAAATGATTGCCTCCAGAAAATCTCAGTATTCTATGTAGCAGGTCACTCTGTGAATAAATATATCCTACCCTAAGTTGATATGTTAGTTCAGAAAGTAATTTATGAGACTTTTAAAGTTCTTTGAGCAAGTGGCTAGTTTATACTCTGTATAAACAACCATATATAAAGCTTCCACTGTACGTGTTGGTGCCTGTAAATGGGCATCATTCACCAGGTCCGGAGGTCTCTTCGGCAGCACAAAACTGTATTCTCTCTCCTTCGCCAGAATATAGCAATACACTTTTTGAAAATGATAGAAATATCATTACTATATTAGTCATGTTTATATGAATATTATAAATATTTGACCTATTAACATTATAATCTAAAATAGTCTTTAATTTAAAACGTATCGTGCAAATGAGAACCATGTTTAAGTTCTAAATATTTATTCAACTATAGATTAGTTAATGTCGTAACAAATTTGGAGCTGGAATTACAGTGGGATAAGTGGACACTGGCCTGATTCAAACTTTTTAGAAACATTGGTTTCAAACCAGCTAAGCATCCTCCCTACCAAACTTCTACTTCTGGGCTCCAGCTTACTGTTGTCCACAATGTTGGAGCACATCCATATTTGCTTCACATAAAGTGATATTCCTTCCAGACTTCATAGTAGCATAGGATTGTGTCTTTATGATATTTGAATATAGCATTTGCTCCTTGTTAACATACTTTGTCTACACCACTACTCTGTGTTTGCACACAAACAAAAATAAGATCCAGTGTCTATCTTCCAGGGGGGAGTGGGGAGATGGACATGAATATAAGCAATGACATTTCTACTCTGGTAAGTGCTGCTTTGGAGGGACAGAGAGAGTAAACAATTGTGCCAGGGGAGCAGGGACTCAGAAGACAGTATATAAAACAGCAAGATGCATGAGCTTGCAGGACCAGTAGGAACTGTATACGGAAAGACCTGTGTATTTGCAAATTGGAGAAGGCGCTAGAGGTAGGGTAGCATGGAAGAGTATTTCAAGCTGAGGAAATGGCTTATGCAGTTTTAAGGTCTCTTCGTGCTCTTTAAAGTGTGATTCTTCCTGAAAAGTGAATTATCGTCTCAAGCGTTCAAACAGGTTTCAGTGAGTGTCAAGAAACAATAATAACTATTTATAGGAAAATTAATGCACTCATAGCTCTTATAAAATCATGCTAATTTTCTGTATTTATTTCATCAAGAGTATCACTTAATTTAAAAATGCATTTTGTTTTATTTTTGTGTGAAGGTACTCACTGGGTTGCAGAGGTCATTGAGAACATTCCCAATGTTAGCATGAGTCTAACATCTCCTATTGAGTTGGGAGACATTTCTAAATTTGAAGAGCTAAACATGTATTGTAAGAGAAGAGTTATTCCAACACATTTGAGCTACAACATGCTACCTATGAATATCAAACAAAAACAATGCAAGGTAAGATCAGTGGGTAAGGGCAAAGGCTTGAGAGTACCATAGAATTGGGCTTGGCTTCTTGATCTGTCACTTTCATCCCTAATGGGAAGTGAGAGTCTCTGTTTGCACCTGGTTTCCCAAGATGATTACCTGTCCTCTGATGCCACCTCCCTAGCCTTGAGAGCTTAGGGTTGATGCTGACTTTCCGTGCTCCTGCAGGGTCTGTCAGATAGTCAATTCTTCTTGCCATGTTTCTCTACTCTCAATCTTACTTAGACTCCTATGTTTTGTTCCTTATCTTTGTCTCCCCCTTTTTTTGTTTCCAATCTCTCTTACATGAAATTTATGCTTTTAGTTCGTATCATGATATTAATTAATATTTAATTTTTTTCAGAGAACTATTCTACCTTCCCTTCATATCTTTTAGCCACCCCCTAATATTTCTTAGAATATTGTGTATTTATTGAGTATAACTGACATATAACATTGTATTAGTTTCAGATGTACCACTTAATGACCTGATATTACTACATATTGTGAAATCATTGCCACAATAATTCTACTTAACATGTGTCACTACACATAATTACAGAATACATTCTTTTTTAAAAATATTTTTTAATGTTTAATTATTTTTGAGAGAGAGACAGAGCATGAGTGGGGGAGGGGAAGAGAGAGAGGGAGACACAGAATCCAAAGCAGGCTCCAGGCTCTGAGCTGTCAGCAAAGAACCTGACACGGGGCTCCAACCCTCGAACCAAGAGATCATGACCTGAGCTGAAGTCAGATACTTAACTGACTGAGCCACCCAAGTGACCCCAGAATACATTATTTTAAAATATGTATTATGTATTAATAGCTTGCATTGCCTTTCCCACTGATAATACTGACATGTAACTTTGGGTATTCTCCAAAGACCCTAAAATACTCTTCTCTCTACCAAAACAAACAAACAAAAAATTCCAACCGGATGGCTAAGGCTTAAGATTCTGCCACTTTATCTCTTTTTGTTAAGGCAGTGAATGGATTTTTAAACTGCTTTCAGAGCCTTGGGTTTCTGTGAATCTGCTCAGGATGCAGAGAGCAATTAAAGAAAGCCTGAAGTGTTGAGTTACTCCTCAATTATCTCTTGAGATGAAGAGAGGATAATGGGGGCAAAGGGGAGGTACAGGTGGCTTTTCATCTCTGTGCACGGTGGCCTTTGCACATCTCTCATGTAAAGAGGAGCAGGTGTTCTCCATGTGGATCTTACACGACACCTGGACTATGAACACATTACAGAAAGAAAGATAGCTACATAACAATACCTGGACTATGGACACAGTACAGAAAGATAGCTACATTCAGCATAACTCAGTAAACACTTCATAACCTACATAAAATGTGTACACCTGATTATGAATTTAAGAGCAAGTGGGACATCTGACACTCATGACCATGATCGAAGATAGTCCTATTATAGCCAGTGTCTCTCACTGGTTTCCTGAGGTTTTTCAGAAGCTCTTACTGCACTCTGTATGTCCCTATTATATCTTTCATAACACTGCATTCCTTCACCTCATTGCAAGTTTTGAGAAAGCTGGTAGTATTTCTGTCTTACTAGTCATATTTTTCAGACCTTGAACTTTCCACTCCGCCTGGTCTACTGGAGGTACCAAACAAATATTTATTAAATTGAATTAGATTGCAGTTGCAGCATTTCTGTCAATTAGGAGGGTAGCTCAGATTCCTTACTCTGTGGGGGATTAAATTGTAGAAATATACAATTCCAAAACATCATTCTTCTTATAAATAAGAATAGACAATTTATAAGAAATCTTAGTGTATTTAAGTCATGTTACAAAATTACTAAAAATTTTTTTCTGTTAGAAGTTTTTTATATTAAAAAAGTAATCTTGTCCTACAAATTAATAGAGGGCTTCTCATGTCCGTTGCTAAAAAGATAAGGCCACATGTAGCACATAAATTGGGAAAGTGTGGTCGGTGGCTGGCAGCACCAATGTCATCTGGGAGCTTGTTAGAAATGCAGAATGCCGGGTCTCATCCTGGATCCCCTGAATCAGAATCTGCTTTTTCGCAAGATTCCCAGATGATTCGTACACACATTAAGTTAGAAACACTGGCCTGAATCTATGCCTAATAATCTGAGTAAACTAGCAAAAAATTGTGGTTTGTACAGGTAGATTTGGTTGCTTTCATTTAGAAAATGCTTTGTTTTGGGGCTATTCCATCTAAAAATAAACTAATTTGTTTTAACAGATTATCTACATTGTCAGGAATCCAAAGGATACAGCCGTTTCTTTATTCCACTACTACAGAGATAATCCCAATCTCCCTGGCATTGAAACCTGGGCTGGATTTTTAGAGCTTTTCCTAAGAGGAGATGGTAAATATAACAATGATTTTTATTCATAATATACAGTTCCACTCAACACAAAAGCATTTTCCAAACGTTTAAATGGACCCTAATGGCCTGCTTTCAGAAATACACTTGAATAGATAATTCTTTTGCTTCTAAGCCATTCTTTCTCACTTTGCTTCCTCAGTCTTTGTTATCACCCACGGGTGATACGTATTTGCAATTACTTATTGAGCTGGTTGAAATGTTTTAAAAACAGATTAATTCTGATCAAGTATCACTCTTTTTGTATATACCGTCAGTCTTGTCAGTGAAATAAGTGTGCATTAATTGGAGTTTAGCAAGATACAGCTGAAGCCTAGACATGCAGTCTGAAACATGCCTTATGTATACCCACATGGAAAATAACACAACACAAACAGGGGCACCAGGGTGGCTTGGGGCCTCTGACTCTTGATTTTGGCTTAGGTCATGATCTCAGGGTCGCGGGAATGAGCCCTGCATCGAGCCCCATGTCAGGCTGCATGCTGAATGTGGAGCCTACTTAAGATTCTCTCTCAGTCTCCCTGTGCCCTCTCCCCTCTTGCGCTCTATCCAAAAAAAAAAAAAAAAAAAAAAAAATCCAAAACAACAGAAACAACACGCAAAAAATCCTAAACTCCCCCTTCCCCGCAAAAGGGAAAAAACATTCCCCAAATAAAACAAATGAATTAGCCATCTTGATACTTGTCTTTATAAAGATGAACAGAAAGCAATTTCTCCTGAAAATACTACAATGATATGTCATTTGATTGAGCTGTGCAGTGCATGTCGGTTCTGCATGACCATGAATGACCTTTGAATTTATTCCTTTTTCCCTGACTCATTGGTGTCTGGAGCACTTACACACACGCACGTACGCATGCGCGCGCACACATTAGTTTCTAAGCCTGACTTACGAAACCTTTCATTAAACCAAAATAAAATACCAAGACAGTGCAGAATGTAGAAGAGGCATGATTTAGAAACGGTGTGTGCCCACAGGGTCTTATCTTTCTAGGGGGTTGGAGGTAAATCTTCTTAATTGTTAGTTTCACTATTTCACTTGCAAATTGTTAAGCATTTACTTGTTAATTTAAGAGAGGCCACAGAAAGTATAACCTTAACATGAGGACTTAGGGAACTCACTAGCAACAGAGTGTAACACTCCTTTTGCTGTATTCTCTATGGAAGAATATGCTATGCTCACAATATTTCAGCTCCTCTTTTGCAAACATTTAGTAGAATCATAAAGTTTTGGGAATGACAGGTCTATTAAAGGTCATTTGATTGAAACACCCACCTGATGTTTGAATCACCTTTGTAGCATCCCCAAGAATATTGCAGGCTAAACTTGAACTTCTTAACTTGGACAACGGGTTCACACCCCCAGCTCCTGCCCCTAAACAACACACTCCATCTCAATACTGTTAAAAATTTTTAAAAATCTTACTACGTGATCTAGACACTTAGCTAAGTGCAGTGCAACACGATTTCATATCATCCTCACAAGGACACAGGAGCTAGATGTGACCTTCATTTTACAGGTGAGGAAAGTACAGATGTTGGGAGGCCAGATAACTTGTCCAGATCCATATCTACTAAGGAGCAGAGCCCAAATTTAAATTCAGGTGTCAGCTCCAAAATCTTTGCTCTTAGCGCTGTGGCATAACTCATCAAGCAAGAAAGCTGTTGCCCTCATCATTAATTCTTCTTCCACATGATAGCCTTTTAAATATTTGAAGATAGTTAGCATGCCTCACTCTGCCTCAATTCCATTTTTGGAATAAGCAGAGTTTAAATACATAAATTATTAAAAAAAAAACAGATCTTGAGTCTGCTTTTTCTCAAGAAAAGAAAAGCCACGTTTGTCTCCAGTTATGAACTGGGGCTCACTACGTCTCTCACTGCTGCATGAGCTCTAATATGGCCACATCTCTATTGTTTTGCAGCACCTAGAAGACAAAAAGCATCCTCTGGGTATGGCCTCACTACGGCAGGGAAAAGCAGGCCTATTAGTGCTCCTGTTGTAGACATTATTTTTCTGTGAGTGTAGCCACAAAGAGGGCAACCCCATCCATATGCAAGGAAGCAAACTAGCTGTCATAGGGCATCTACCTTTGCTATAACATTATCCAGAGTCATAGCTGAGTACACTGGGAAGGGCAGTGCAGATGGAAAAAAGGTTCCAGATGATTCTTTTATGACTTATTAGGTATGTTAATAGATTTTTAAGATTTTTAATTGCAAAGGGATCTGCCATGTAAGTATTATACAATCAGATAATCTAGCCTGGGAAAATCCTGTTGACACTTGGGGATAGTCACTGAATCACTAAAGCTTTTATTTATTTACTTGGGTGGGAAGAGTAGCCTCACTTTTTACTATTTATAAGATAAGGTTGTCTGTTTTTCTGTTAAATATATGTGACTGTATTTCAGGGATTTTCTTCAGGGACTTTAAAAAAATGTTTATTTGTTTATTTAAAGAGAGAGAGAGAGAGAGAGAGAGCAAGCAGGGAGGGACAGAGAGAGAGAGGGAGAGAAAGAATCCCAAGCAGGCTCTGCATTGTCAGTGCAGATCCAGACATGGGGCTTGATCTCACAAACCATGAGATCATAAACTGAATCAAAATTAAGAGACTGGATGCTGAATGCCTAAGGACAGGAGGTGGTATAATTCTGTAATTAAGTGGAGGATGTGGAGAAAAGCATTTCCCATAAAAGAAATACTTTACATCTCTGTTTCAGAGGTTATTTTTTCTTTAGGGCCATAGGTCTGGATAATAAGGATTCTGATTAAAGAATTAATGAAAAGTGTAATTCTCTATATTAGTAAGGAAGGCATGACAGCTTACTTCTTTAAGACAATTTTGGCTGGCTTAAGTCTTTCTGGAACAAGATGGAGTATAAATTAATTAGTTAATAATAGCATAGCTGCTCTCAAACAATGATCAGGCTATGATCCAACAGATTATTCTTCAATCTATTTGGCGTATGTTGGAATGCATTTCCTGCTGAAAAGCCATAATGGGCCAAGTCAATTACACATAACCACCAGATGTGACACCAGCCCTCTTTTCCTGTCCAGCCTGCAAGTCACAGAAGCCTAGGTTCCCCCTGACAGTATTGAGGGCTTCCATAGGTGGTGATGTCATCTACCAGGGCTGGTAGGTGGTGGTGATGTCAGCAACTCTAGGTGGTGATGTCATCCACCAGGGCTGGGATGGGCTGCAGCTGCTGAGAGGAAGCGATGACTCAGGTTGAGTCTGTGAGTGTAGTCTAGGGTACTAGAAACTAGTTAACTTCTTAAATTTGAATAAGAGAAGAATCAATCTTATCCCACCATGTGTTTCTTCCTGGGTAAATGTTGGCCATCCTTAGAAGATAAACTCCTTGGGGAACCTGGGGGTCTCAGTAGGTTGAGCATCTGACTCTTGATCTCACCTCAGGGTCTTGACCTCAGGTCGTGAGTTGAAGCCCCACCTTGGGCCTTGGACTCTACACTGGGTATAAAGCCTACTTTATAGAAGAAGAAAAAGAAGAAGGGAAAGGGGAAGGGGTAGGGACAGGAGGGGGAGGGGGAGGAGGAGAAGAAAAGAAAACTCCTTAAAACCGATATGGTAATTTGAGTAATTCTAAGATCAAGTATTGCGCAAGTCCCTGAAATAGCAGTGAGAATGTTGATGACTGATGTATCAGGACAGTCCTTCTAAACACCCATTCTTATTGTACAGCCTTCTGGGCCAATGGGGTAGAAAACTGGGCTGACACTGTAATGACACCATTGCAGTCCCAGAAGTTCTTGTTTTAAGAATGCCTTATGGTTATTTTCTTGCCCTTAACTTCCTTGGGAAGTTCCTCAGCTTGGGAACTGAGGCCATGAAAAATTGCAGTTAGTTTGGAATTAATTAGACTTCAATTTATGCAAAACTTTAATGTTCAAAATGTATATACTGCAATATCTGGCAGACACTAATGGCTTAATAAATCCTTATTAAATGAATCAATAGTCATCAGATCTTCAGAAAATTGCTAGTAGAGTGGCTCTTTTATAATTTGGGCATTAGCTAGTATTAAATCTTTGGATAATAAGGATGCATGGAAAGATGTATATGTACTATTTTAGGTTACTATGTTTCACACTTTAGATTGTCAAGCTAGTCAACTTTCTGTGGTGACAACAAGGTGCTCACGTTTTGTTTTTTATCATCACTGCTTCTGATCATTTATTTTGCATGGTAATATTTTAGTCTCAAGCCCTGGAGATATTTTTAGGACTGTAAAATTAGCAAAGCAGTAAAGAGATAGTATCAATTACTGATAAATCCCTAACACTGTATTTTTCAGCCTTCAACTAAGATGAGTGAATAGAACTCTTTTCTCCCTCCCCCCTTTTTTGAGGAAGTTTATAAATGTTTTATGCTAAGAACTTATAAAAAGCCTGTGACATTACAGGAATAAAATAATAAATTCTCAATGTTTCTTTAATTTTCCCAAGATCCAAAGTAGTTATCAGAACACAATTATTGGGAAAATGTGTATTTCTGCATTTCTGCTGTCATTTTTTCTGATTATAAAAAGATGTTTACCAAAAATAAGAAAAAACACCACAACCGTATTAAAAGATATAGCAACCCAGCTTCATTTCACAATATTGTATTTAGCTGAAATAGTATTTTTTTTTAATTTGAGCTCTTCTAAGGAAAACTTTTTAAAAAATATTTAAGATCTTATTTAATTTTTAATTATTGAGTTAATGTTATTAAACCTAATTGTAAGTTTCTTCATAGATAATGAATGACACATTGTTACTGAAGAAGACATGGTATTAACATATATAACTAGCTTTTTTTTTCATTTTAAATCCAGTGTAGTTAACATACAACATTATATTAGATTCAGATGTACAATAGAGTGATTCAACAATTTTTTTAACATGTATTTATTTTGAGAGAGAGAGAGAGAGAGAGTATGTGTGTGCACAAGGTAGGGAGGGGCAAAGAGAGAAAGAGAGAGAGAATTCCAAGGAGGCTCCACACTGTCAGTACAGAGCCCAACGTGGGGCTCTATCCCACAAATCAAATTGTTAGATCATGACCTTAACCGAAATCAAGAGCTGGTCGCTTAACAAACTGAGCCACCCAGGTGCCCCCATTCAACAATTCTTCTTTAAGTTGTTTTTTTTTTAATGTTTATTTGTGTGTGTGAGAGAGAGACAGAGAGACAGAGGGAGACAGAGTGCAAGCAGGGGAGGGGCAGAGAGAGAGGGAGACACAGAATCAGAAGCGGGCTCCAGGATCTGAGCTGTCAGCACAGAGCCTCACACAGGGCTCAAGCTCATGATGAACTGTGAGGTCATGACCTGAGCCAAAGTCAAATGCTTAACTGACTGAGCCACCCAGGCGACCACCGTTCAAAAATTCTTAAGTAAAATTCTTTCACCTGAAAGTTTGATACCTGTGTGCCTTACTTTGCATACTTTGCTGAAGGGTCTTCCCATTTCATGATGCTTAGTATTAACTTGCTTTCCAAGTCATGATGCTTAGTATTAACACAATTCACTTTTTTTTTCTAGTCGTATATGGATCCTGGTTTGATCATGTTTTAAGCTGGGAAGAACACAAAAATGACAAAAACATTCTAATTATATTCTATGAAGAAATGAAGAAAGTAAGTCCTTTCTAATATTTCAACAATCAAAATTTAAGTCAAGTAAATTTAAAACAGGACATCAGTAAATTCTGTTTTCAGGTTTCAGGGAATTAATTTGGTGTTTTGATGAGTTACACTTTCTAAAAAACTTTTTTTTTCTTATTGCTCAGGATCTTTCTAAAAGCATAAAGAAAATAATTAATTTCCTTGGTATAAATGTGAGTGACAGTGAAATTAATAAGATTACTCGGAAAACATCATTCAGTGAAATGAAAAATAATGCGGCCAAAGAAAACTGTGATCCAAATCATACCATCTGTGCCCTCACAACTAATAGGAACCTGGTATTTAGGAAAGGTAAGTCATAACGGGATGTGGTGCTTTGCCTGGGCTTATATTTGGAAGTAGTTCCATTTTACCATTTTTAAAAAATCTCTCATTTCACCATCGTGCACCCTATCTCTTGCACAATGGATTTGTGCATCGTTATCCCTCAGTGAACACTTATTAAATGAAGTTCTCAAATTGCATTATTTCTAGACATTGAGATTTCCATGCCCAGTTAGGAACCAGTTGAGAGAGACACAGGTGTCAAACAGATGGAAATAATAAAGTTGCTTGAAGAATGTTCCTCAGCTCTGCAGCCTAGTGCATTTGTTAACAACTTATCCTAAGTTTTGCAAACATGCTTGCTTAGTCACAATCAAATGCATTTCTGTCCTTGCACTGAAGCAGCCCATTTAGTGCATGGTAGAGAGCGGTATGTGACACATGTTTTCTTCAGAAGAGAGAAGGGAGCTGATGAGTTTTGACAGTGCATTTTTCCAAACTCACCAAATAACTCACCCTGCACCAGTCAGGGGTGTACAGAGAAGCTGGAAGTGTTATCTAAGGACATTCCCCTGCATGAAAACCCAAAGAGAAGGAAATGAATCTTCTCCACTAATTCCTAACATTTAACTTAAAAGTAGTTTGGGTACATCTGGATATAGAATTGTTTTGAAATCCATGTGAGTTTTTAAAAAATATTTTTTAATGTTTACTTATTTTTTTGAGAGAAAGAGAGCAGGGGCAGGGGAGTGGCAGAGAGAGAGAGAGAGAGGGAGAACTCACAGTGGGCTCCAGGCTCCACGCTGTTAGCACAGAGCCTGGTGCAGGGCTTGAACTCATGGAACTGTGAGATCATGACCTGAGCCAAAGTCAGACACATACCCAACTGAGCCACCCAGGTGGACATGAAATCCATGTGAGTTTTAATCCAGATATGGGAGAAAAATGTTTTAACATTTTTCAAAATTTTCATAACTTATAATGGCAAAATTTTCTGTGTTTAGGTACTCAGATTTCCTACTAGAAAACACAAAGGTGTGTTTTCCATTTTCTGGTTCATCTGAATTTAATTCATTCTAAAGCAAATATTTGCTAACTCGCATGGATCAGATATTGCGTTAAGTTTGCAAATTACTTTTGTCTTTTTTGGTGATTCATTTTTTATTTTCTTATAGTTACAAAACCAGGGCTGAGAGGGAGGAGAGAACTTAATTCAGCAAATATTTATTAATAAGTATTTTCTAAGTGCTAAGATTCAAAAATTGAATAAAATACAGTCTTGTCCTTCAGAAAATCATAATCTAGACAGTAATACAAGGTGATAACAGCTATACCAGTAGTATAAACAAATATGAATAGCAACATGAGTAAGGGAGAGAGAATTTTTTCCTAGCAGAGTAGGTAAGGAGATGACATTGGATTGGGGACTGGAATCATGAGCAAAACTTTGCCAGGAAAATAACAGAGAAGAAATACATTCCAGCAAGAGCTAGCAGCAAGAAGGATATCTCAGAACCACTATGGAATTGCACTGTATTTTCTAGAAAGAGCAGGTAGTCTTCTGTGCGAGAGTGGTATATGATGTGTGGAGCAGAATGAGGGAGATAAAGATTGGGGCCAGAGAACAAAAGCTCTGATGGACATTATGAGGGGGTCCTTTACCCTCACACCATCGCTGTCTATTTGCTGTTTTAAGAAGGGACCTGAAAATAATAGAGTCAGGTGGAAAGTTGATTAGAAGAGGGTGAAACCAGAGGCAGAAAGTCCAGTAAGAGGTTATTGTAATAATCCAGGTACAAAACACTGAGGGGCATAATTTGGCTAGTGGCAATGAGCCACGGTCGGGTGGATCTTAACTCAGAAGTCAGTTTAGGAGCCATCAGCAGTTTGTGGAATTAGGTAAAATTATTCAGGGTGATTGGAAAGGATTGTGGAGAAAGGGTTAGAAGGGGGAGCCCTAGGGACGCTAACATCAATAGGAATGAAACAGCCCAAGACAAGCCAAGAAAGGAAATCAGCCAGAATTCCAAAGAAAGCCAGGATCAAACATGGCTGTTTGTTTATCATTCATGAATTCTGAGAGTGTCTTCCATAGTGGTGTCAGTGGAAGCCAGATTAAGGGAACTGAAGAGATAAGAAAGAAAGGAAGCAGCAAATAAGGACCACTCTTCCAAGAAGTTTGAAAATGGAGGACAAGAGCAAGATGATATGGGAGGGTCAAGAAAAAGATTAGGAGGATTGGGAGAGAGAAGATAAAGGGAAGACAGAAAGAATTTAGAAAAGGATGTGCGAAGGAAGGTGAAACAAGCAGAGATGAGAGTAACAGAGAGATTGGGAGGGATTATAATACAGAGAATGATGAGAAATGAGGAAGTTTTGATGCTCAGTGGAACCCAGTGGAGACCAATTAAGATGAAATAGGTGAAGGCAATTAAGAGTACACTTAATCGTCATGAACACTGAATAATGTATAGAGTTGTTGACTCAATATACTCTACACCAGAAGTCACTATCACATTGTATGTTAAGAGTACTGGAATTTAAAAGAGAGAGAGAGAGAGAGAGAGAGAGAGAGCAATTACGCAGACCTGTGGTATGTTAGCACAGTTACCGCTTCAGAGGTGCACAGGACAGGGAAAGAAGTGACATCATGTCCACTTTGTCGCTTTTATGTTTCAACTAAGTTTAGGCGAGACATTTCTTGGCTTGCTGTCATAAAACCTAGGTTATTTATATATTTTAAACTTCTTTTTAAGAAATAACTTTTTAAACTGTAAATATTAACATACAACCATTACTGTGGAAATTAAAAGCAACACATAACAAATGAAGAAAAGAATAACCCCCATCTTCTTATCACCAAGAAATGAAATCATTCGTATTTTATTATAAATCTGACAGATTGCTTTTGTGAATGCTGTACATTTACATTGGTTCTTCTCTGATACATTTCCAATTTTTTCCAGGAGCGGTGGGTGATTGGATAAACTACTTTACTTCAAAGCAGAAGAGAGTATTTGATGAACTATTCACAGAGAAAATGAAACACAGTGAACTAGCAAGACATTTTGAAGATTCCTCTTAATATAAATGGAAAATGAAGCCACTTTCCGTTTTATGTGATGCAGTACTTGAGGAATACATAAATATATTTTACCAATGTGAAAAGCAGATATTTCTTTCAGTGAGAAACGGACACTTCATGAATGTGTCAAAGGTTTCATGTATGAGAGACTGTTATTAACATATTTGGTGATAGCAGAGGATTATTAACAAGAGGAAGTTTACAATCTTGGAATGGCTGAATTATATATCTGCTTTCAGGATATTCATAAGGAAAGGAGATTATTTCTATTCAGGGAGAACATATTACTGTGGGTGTTCTATAAACTGCATTAATGTACAACAAAAGTGGAGAGGGATTGTGTAAAATAACAAATGTCTGAGAAGTATTTATTTTCTGCCTATGTGGACATTATGACTTCTAAATAAACATTTTCATTTCAACATTACCTCGTGTCTGTGTAGAAATATTCTCCAGTGTCATAACAATGACAAACATGATCTTACTAAGATGGAATACCTACTAGGTAGATTATATCAAATGATCCCAATCTGGTACATGGTGGAAATGAAGAATGAAAAGATACTCTTTCACATTAAAGTAACACTGGCATGGAATTCCAGTATTTTCTTTATCTTTTATAAAGCCATTTAATTACATAATCTCTTGGAGTGCTGGGTGGCTCAGTCAGCTACACATCTGACTCAATTTCAGCTCGGGTCAAGATCTCACAGTTTGTGAGATCATGCCCTGCGCAATGGACTCTGTGCTGACAGTGAGGAGGCTGCTTGGGATTCTCTCTTTCCCTCTATCTCTGCCCCTCCTCATTTGTGCACACACTCTCTCAAAAATAAATAAATAAACTTTAAAAAAGTTTTAAATTACAAATGTCTTATCTTGTAGTTTTGAAAAATATGAAGTGTTTACGATTTTTTCCAGTATTTTGAATATGTATTCTTTCTCCCAGTAGCATTTTTTTAAAAGTACTTTTATTTTTTGAGACAGAGAGAGAAAGAGTGCAAATGGAGGAGGAACAGACAGAGTGGGACAGAGAAGTTCAAGCAGGCTCCACACTCAGTGCGGAGCCCAACTTGGGCTTGATCTCATGACCCTGAGATCATGACCTGAGCCAAAATCAAGAGTCAGTTGCTTAGCAGACTGAGCCACCCAGGCATCCTGCTCTCCCAGTAGCATTTTAGGATTAATTCAATCTCTATTTTTGTCTCTCTCCTATGATAGTATTGTTCTGTAGCTTTAGCTTAGAAGACACTGTAATGAAATTTCAGTGAATTTAGTTCATAATTCTTACCTAAATGACAATACATCATTTATGAACGTCTACATCATACTGTTTGTATACGTGCCATAATATCTAACTCGAGGCTTGGTGAGAAATCAAAACTGCATATTGTATATGACTCTGAGCTATGAACCCAAAGCGATGGATTGAGTGAGTTAACTCAGGCAAACACATTGCTTTTGTACCTCGGTGTATTGTGAATCCTATATTTTAGTAACAAATCTATTGAAGTCTTTTGTATCAGGTTTATCACAATTCAGTAAGCATTAGATAATCATAAATCTTCTGCATATACATATTTGTTACAAATAAAATGTATTCCAGAGAGGCAATCAGGTGTGATCTTCGTCAAGGGTTCATCTTCATGCTGGAGTTCAAATCACACGTAACTTTCCCTGATGTTGATGTGCAGAGAATGATGAAATCATCAAAGCAAGACAAGAAGATCTGATGAGACAGCAAGGGCAGAAGACAATGACTGTGGTGGTAAATGCTCCAAATCCTATGAGGCTATAACATCTTTGCACAAGATTGAAATGATCATTGAGATGGAAAGAACTGACCTAGGACTTCGTTTGATTGTAGTATTTTAGATCTGTAGGGTAACTTCAGGATTGTTGTAATCCAGTTTGGTAGAAAACTGCTTAAAGTCAATCATATATATATATATATATATATATACACACACACACACTCATATATATATATATACAATCATATATATATACATATACATATATATGTATATATAATGTATTTATATATGATATATATTGCATATTATATATAATATATTATATATTTATATATAAATAATTTATATGTTATATATATTATATAATATATATTATTTATATATAAATATACATGTTTACATATATATGTGTGTGTGTATATATATGTATATATATATATATATATTTTTTTTTTTTTTAAGAAAGGAAACCTTTGAGATCTGGCGGGACCAATAGGTGCCATAAAGAAGATAACATAAGGCGTGTAGGAGACAGTGACTGCAGAGCTTCCCTAGCCGGGGTGTTGGGCCAGGGATTCTGAGGTGGTGACATAGGGGTTTCAGCACGAATGAGGAGTGGGCTCCCTGGGCTTGGAGGCATGGCAAAGGGTTTAGATTTTGTGCTAGCTGGGGGATTTTCCACAGAGCTGAGACCTCCTTACAGACACTTTGACAAGATCATTCTGACCACTAGATAGGGGTGGACCCAGGGGTCAAAGAAGGAGGCAGGGAGAAATGGCTATTACAGTGGCATAGGTGAGAGAAGAGGGGCATGCAGGCAGTGGCTGTAGAAGATGTAATGGAGAGATGGACAATTTCAGGATATAATATGAATATTGAGCCAGTTAACCTAATAATACAGCCATGCAAGACAGAAAAATAGAAGATGAAGCTTAGATTTTTGGCTACTCAACTGAATATCTGAGGGTAGCATTTATTCAGATGCAAGGCTTGACAGCAGAATGATTTTGTTGGGGGGATTGTTGGGGGACTATGGATCAAGACTTCTGCTAAGGCTATATGAAATGTCTATCAGACCCTAGGTAATTTGTTGGGGAGAAGAATCTCTGATGACGCTGTTCCCTGGGACCCAGTGGGGGGTGGAGTGGGAGGCGGAGCCAGTTCAGGAGGGTTACAGAGCACTATGGAGAAGAGTGTCTGCATAGTGATAGCAATAGCTGAGGATGTGCTGCGGACTAATTGCCCTGATACCCATGCCCCCAAGGTTTTCACTTTTTCTTTCTTCTTTTTTATGTTAGCATAACCTGAGCTGAAATAGAGAGTCGGATGCTTAACCAACAGAGCCAACCAGGCGCGCCCCATCCCCTTTTCAAAAGTAAATCCTGGATCTCTCCCCCTGAACTCTGACCTCCCCACTTCGTTTTTTCACTTCCTTGGAGCAGACAAAATAACGTATACACATTTCCTCATCCAAATGCCTCTCACTATCCCTCAGTTGATTCATCTGTCATTGATTTTTCATTCTTCTTCCTCCTCTTTTTCTCTGCCCCTCTTCTCTAGTCAGTAAGTAACTGCTAACTAAATCCAGTGATTCTTCTAAGATTTCACTAGATGGCATTTTCTTTCACTGGCCCTCCAGTGGCCCTTCCCTTCCCATTCATAATCATTTGAGCTTTGTCTTATGAGGTAAATGTCTGTCTCCTATTCCAGTTTGTAAGGTTCCTGCCAGTTAAAGCCCATGTTCTGTTCGTTTGGTTTCTTCCACTGCACCCAGCCTGGTACAGCACTCATAGTGGGTGCTTCACAAATGTTCACTGGGAATTGAGTTCACAGATCAGTTTAATTCTACACCTTCCAAAAACCTCAGTTCCGGTACGGCCACCCATTTTGATCTTATTTTTGTATTCCCCTATTAATTCATGTCTGCATTAGTCAGTTCTTTTTTTCAACCCGATCATACATTCTCTTCTATTATTGCTTAACTATTCACAGTATGTGAGTCTTTCCCTTCCAATTTTATCATATCCTTCCAGAGAGGCCATAGGTAGCTTCTTTGGTGACTGATGCAGCGTATTGCCCTCAGAAATTGTTCAACAAAGATGTGCTGAATGGAATAATAAATGAATGAATGATTTATTTATTTAATATAATTTATTGTCAGATTGGTTTCCATATAACACCTAGTGCTCGTCCCAACAAGTGCCCTCCTCAATGCCCATCACCCACTTTCCCCTCTCCCCCACTCCACATCAACCCTCAGTTTGTTCTCAGTATCCAAGAGTCTCTTATAGTTTGCCTCCCTCCCTTTCTGTAACTTTTTCTTCCTTTCCTTCCCCTCCCCCAAGGTCTTCTGTTAAGTTTCTCAAGATCCACATATGAGTGAAAACATATTAGATCTGTCTTTCTCTGACTGACTTATTTCACTTAGCATAATACCCTCCAGTTCCATCCACGTTGCTGCAAATGGCCAGATTTCATTCTTTCTCATTGCCAAGTAGTGTTCCATTATGAATGAATGATTTAAAGAATGAATGGACACTTTTCTGTCTCTCTACGTGCTCAGCTTCTTGGGCATGAATGCTTACAGTCATACTTAATTCTTTGTTTTCCCTCCGTTTTCCAAATCAAACCAGTTATGAAATACTATTGATTCTTGCTTTTTAATATCTCTTAATCCATTTGGTGTGTAATGAAAGACCTTATCCATCTTCCTTCAAAAGTAAAGGTAAGCAACGACGAATTATAAATGAAAAAGATAGCCTGTAGCTGTCACCCTTCTACAGGGTAAATAAATCTGGTGGAGACCTCTGTGGGCATTTGCATAATATATGTGTGTTTTTAACCTTACTTTTGAATAGTTGTTTCCTTATAATGTGTACAATTGTAAAATAGAGATACTTTCTTGTTTTCTAACAGCTCATCCACACATTTATAAAATATTAATTATCAGTGTCAAAGAGGAATAATGTAGCATTTAAATAACATTCATGTTAGTTTTATTTATTTTTAATTCAGTTTAATAAAATAATTATTGATCCTCTTTCTAAATATACAGACCTAGATGGAATTTTCTAAGAGGTTAGCAGGGGAAGATGTAGGAAATGGCCCTTATGGCTATTTTAGAGGTCATTTTTATGGTCTGAGATAACCAGATGACCCAATTGGGTAGCTTTCAGAATATGTCTCCATTTAGTTATCTCCGGTTCTCTAATACAGCAATAATTCAACCCTTTCCATATCTTCATTAGGCCTTCCTGCCCCATTTCCCCATTTACTCAAGATACCCAGAACATTGTTAGAAGAAACATTATTTCTATATGATTTGCTGAGAAGAAAGACTAAAAAATACAGAAATTGTACTTTCCTATTGTCTAGAAGGGTCTCATTCTAACTTAATTTTTTTCCCTTGGGATTATTATCCCTGCCCTACCTTCATATTATTTAAGACAGTTTCTCAAAGAGTATTCTACAGAATTTGCATGAGCATCACCTCTAAGTTACTTGCTCAAGATTTTATTTGAGAACTATTGCTCACAAACAAGAATTATCAACTCTGTCTGCATAGGAGAATAACTTGAAAAAAAACACCTTTAAAAAAAAAGTCTCTTCTCTGGACCCCATACCTAGAACTTCTGATTTGATTGGATAGAAAGGGTTAGTTCTAGACACCTGTTTGATTTTAAAGCCTCTCTCAGTGACTTGAGTCTGTAGTTAGGGTTGAGAACCCCGGAGTTAGCATATTACTGAATTCTGTGCCTGATTCACATCAAGCGCTTGCATGTGGCTGGAATATATTTGTTAACAATTATTATATTTAGTGATTGTTATACAGAATTTTGATGAAGGTGGTCAAAGGGCCACCACACTTTGATAACACTGTCTAGGCCTTCACTGAAGGTTTAATGGGCCACCTTGTATCTGACCTTAACCTCTCTGTGCCTTAGTTTCTCCATCTGTAAAATGGAATAAGTAAAAGTCCTTGCTCTATAAAGGTTTTTAGGGTGAACAACAATAATAAAAATAAGTAAAATAAAAGAAGTTAAAACAGAGGTCTTTTATGGCTTGAGGTAATCAGATGAACAAATTGAGTAGCTTTGGGTTTATGTCTCTCTATTTAGTTAGCTCTGGTTCTCTAAGACAGCAGTAATTCAACCATTTCCATATCTTCATTAGACCTTAGCCTTCCTGCCCCATTTCCCCATTCACTCAAGACATGCCAAAACACTGTTAGAAGAAACTTTATTTCTGTATGGTTTATTGTGAAGAAAGACTAGAAAATAGAGAAATTGTACTTTGCAAAGAACTTCCTCCAGTGGGTATTAATGTTCAATGTATGAAGGTTGAACAATGAAAGTATGTTATTAAATCTTACTAGACTCAGGTACTTCCAATCAGCTGGTTAAAAATGCCATCTTTTTTTAAGCTAGCTCTGTGATGACACCCAGTGGCCAAAATGTTAACCACTGAGATTTTTTTAAATGAAGTATTTTTCTCAGTATAACAAATACTGAACACTGCATCTAATTGGTCTTTAAACATTTCAAAAACATGAAATAATCCTGCATTAGGAATACCATCAATGAAGTGTGAGCAAGCCAAAATTCTTTAGTACTATTCTGGTAGTAGAACTTTCCCAACCAGTTCAGAAGGATAAGCATACCAGGTCATTGAAGGTGACATTCCTAACCATTACTTTCATGCTTGGATAAAGGGATTCATATCAGTACATAGTAAACAAACAAGACCAGACACAGGAGAATTTAAGAGACTATTAAGACTTCACAATAGTCATACCAGGCATTTTAAAATTAGGAAATAATGAACAACAGTTCATTTACCTAGTTGTCATCCCAAATTGGTATAGGGTGTATTCTGTTTACTCATTTACTCATTCAGGAAACATTTCAAGAGAAGCAGACTCTAAGAGGGAGATTAGTACACGGGGGATTGTGAGTGGGAGCTTTTGGAGCGATGTTTGTAGAGGGAAAGGAAGAAAGGAGGATCAGGCAGAGGGAAGAGATGAGAGCCTCAGCTGACCCCACAGGGAGCTCTGAAGCTAACATGGCCCTTCAGCGTTGTCTTGGGACAAAAAGGCAGGATCTTTATCCTCTGTCTATCCAGTCTTTGGATGAGGGTTATCCTTGGGAATGCAGTGCCCATGGATGAAACAACTGTCTTTTAGCTGAAGCAGCTCTGCAGAGGGCTGACCGGCTGAGGCTTGTCTGCTGACAATACTCCCCACAGTCAGAGGAATAAGTCCTCCAATCTCGATGGTGATCTGCATGGCCCATCACAACACCTGCTACACTGAAACTGCATGATGCTTACAAAACAGGCAGGCTTTCTGACTTTGGGGAACTTAAAGATACACATTAAACGAACGCCCAAAAACTCAGGACTATGAAGGAAGACTGGGCTTCAAGAGAATAATTAGCAAGGATGGAATAAAGAGAGGAAGGCTAATGCTTAGCTCTCTGCTAGTCTCTTCATCACAGTAGAAGGGCAAGGAGGATACAAAGGAAAGCGGTAACACTTGGGCTGGGAAGCGTTTACCTTATTCTGTGAGCAGTTTGGCATCACTATAAGTTTTTACGACGGGAAGAGCAAGCACAAAGTAGGCAGTTAACACTGTTAATATAATAGATGGAATTGGAAAGACATTGGGTATTTCTTTCTTTTTTAAAATGTCTATTTATTTATTTTGAGAGGGCAAGAGAGCGTGCTCAAGGGAGGGACAGAGAGGGAGAGGGAGAGAGAGAATCCCAAGCAGGCTCAGTGCTGTCAGCACAGAGCCCAACTTGGGGTTCAGTCCCTCAAACTGTGAAATCATGATCTGAGCCCAAATCAAGAGTCAAATGCTTAGCTGACTGAGCCACCCAGACTCCCTGACACTGGGTATTTTAATGTCAACACAGGAATCAAGCATTTTCTTTCAAAGGTACCCCTAATTTGGTCCTAAATTTCTGGTCTCATTTCTAACCATTTTCCTCTAGATCCTGTAGGTCCTGTGTATAATGGACATCTCCCACTCTCTGAACACAGTATGTGAACCCCACTTCTCTGCTATTATTCTTTGACATCAATGAAATTTTCTGAAGTCTTTAATGCCCAGCTCAAGTTTCACTTCCTCTTGAAAAGCTGTTCCTGTTTCCAGCCCTTTAAAAGTCCCTGTACCTTTATTCTGAGACTAGAGTAAAAAAAATACTTAACGTAACTCACAAGACCCTAGATGACCTGATTTCTGTTGACTCATCTCTCATCCTATTCCCCTATATTTGTCTGCCAGCTTAGGTGG
The DNA here is from genome assembly GCF_022837055.1 of Prionailurus viverrinus. Taxonomy (NCBI): domain Eukaryota; kingdom Metazoa; phylum Chordata; class Mammalia; order Carnivora; family Felidae; genus Prionailurus; species Prionailurus viverrinus. The sequence goes on along the minus strand of NC_062567.1, from coordinate 52,720,559 downwards.
TGAACTTGTGTCTTGTTTACCTTTTTTTTCTTCACTATATCTTTAATATGATAGGTCCTTCATTATTGAATTAAAACAATGTAAATAGCCCTCACAGATAAAATTTCTTTATTGATAGCTTTTCTCCTTCAAAGAACTATAGAGTCTAATCAAGAGTATTTACTTTTGGGGGCACCTGGTGACTCAGTCGGCTAAGTGTCCAACTCTCAATTTTGGCTCAGGTCATGATCTTACGGTTCAAGGAGTCGAGCCCCATGTTGGGCTCTGCGCTGACAGCATGGAGGCTGCTTGGGCTTCTTTCTCTCCCTCTCTCTCTGCCCCCTCCCCATCTCTCTCTCTTTTTTTCTCTCTCAAAATATATAAATAAATAACTGTAACAAAAAGTAAAAAGAGCATGTTCTTTTCAGTTCATTGATGTACTAAGGCAGAAGATTTCTGCCTTATGATTTTGTAACCAATTGTTCCCAGAGCCCTAAATACCTAAATATACCATAAATATGGCATACGTTTCTTAAAATATTTCTTCTTCTAAGCTAAACATCAGTGCATTTGGCAACTATAGAACTAGAAAGACCATAGAGGCAGTGTATTATAAACCCCTCAGCTCACAGTCAAATAAACCAGCTTCACAGTGTCAAATGATTTGAAAAATGTTACTTAGCTAGTTTGCGACAAAGTTGCGACTAAAATACAAATGTCTTAATTGCTAAATCAATCAGCAGCAGCAGCAGCAGCAACAACATTTAGAGTCCCTACATTAGCCAGGTACTCCTCTAAATATGCTAATTATATCAGCTGATTTAATCTTCACAATCCCGTGATATGATACTATTCTTAGCTTCAATTGGACTAAAGAAGTTAGGACACAGAGAGGTTGGCTAACTTGCCCAAAGTGCAAAATATTTAATAATTACAATAACAACCCTCAAACAGATCTTTTTCCAGCTTCTCCAAATCCCAAACCCGGACATATCAACATACGTAGTACATTAAAAATGGAACTCCTCCCATTAGGAAGTAGACTATCTCCTGATGCCTTGATCTGGGCTTGATAGCCAGCAACTTACCTTACTTTGACCATAATCACCCTGGGTAGATCATCCAAACAGAAAACCAATAAGGAAACTGGACCTGAATAAACTATAGAACAAATGGACCTAACAAATATATACAAAACACTCCATCCAAAAGAAGCAGCATACACATTCTTCTCAAGAATATGTGGAACATTCTCTAGGAGAGATAATAAGTTCAGCCACAAAACAATCCTTAACAAATTCAGGAATATTGAAATCATACCAAGTATTTTTTTCTGACTATGATGGTATGGAAGTAGAAACCAGTAACAAAAGGAAAACTGGAAAATTCACAAATATTTGGAAATTAAACACATTCCTGAGAAACAAATAGGTAAAGAAAGAAATATCTTCAGACAAATGAAAGTGGAAATATAACATATAATTTACAGGATGTGGCAAAAACAGTTCTAAGAGGGAAAGGTGTGCAGTGTGTAGGTGTATATGCCTACATTAAGAAAGAGAAAGGTCTCAAATAAACAACTTATCTTTATTCTTCAAAGAATTAGAAAAAGAAGAACAAAGTCCAAAATTAGCAGAAAGAAGGATATAATAAACATTAGAGCAGAAATGAGTGAAATGGAGATTAGAAAGACAATAGAAAAAAAAAATAAAACTAAGATTTGGTTCTTTGAAAGCAACAAAACAAAACAAGACAAAACAAAACAAAAACTAAGCAAATCGTTAACTATATAACCAAGAAAAAAAAGAGAGAGGACTCAAAATTATAAGTCAAAGAGGAGGTGTTACAGTGGACACCAGAGAAACACAAGAGATTGTCAGAGACTAATTACGAACAACTACATGGTAACAGATTGGACAACCTGGAAGAAATGGATACACTCCCAGAAATATACGTTCTTCTAGATTCTCAGGCAGCAGCTGGCTAAGTATGTAAAACCTCTTCTGGAGAGAAACTGTGAGATGGTTTTTTTTTTGGCCAGCTCCCTCTGCACTGAGCCCTGGGGGGATAGCTGGATATGTGTTTGTGTGCCTATCAACAACTGCTTGTTTGCTCTGTATATAATATTTTAAAAGGTCTTGTGTATACCAGCCTCATAGGCTTTCAGAGTTAGGTGTTTTGGGGGCCTTTCCTTTGGGTGGAAGTCTTAAAATTGGGGGCACTAAGTGTGGGGTCCAAATCCTTCACTCCTTATGGAGAAGTTGGGAGTTGGCCATTGGGAGTTGATGAGTGTATGGCACTATACCAGGGATGGGGTTTATAGCCAGGCCAGGGTGCCTCAGCTTTCTCTAACAGTTTCAATGTGGCTATGTTCTCAGTTGCCTGGTGTGGAGGAGTTGCTCACTAGTTTCTGGATTTATTTCAATTATTTAATTTATTTCAAAGGGAATTGCTTCATGTGTAGCTGTACATTTCATGTGTCCCATCGTGTGTGTGTGTGTGTGTGTGTGTGTGTGTGTGTATTATTAATCCATAAAAAGAGAGGAAATCCTGCCATTTGTGACAACATGGTTAAAACTTGAGGGCATTATGGGGCGCCTCAGTGGCTCAGTTGGTTAAGTGTCTGACTCTTGTTTTCGGCTCGGGTCATGATCTCATGGCTCCGCATTGGGGTCCATGTTGATGGTGAGGAGCCTGCTTGGGATGTTCTTTCTCTCCCTCTGCCCTTCTCCTTGTGCACTCTCTCTTCTCTCTTCTCTCTCAAAATAAATAAATTAAAAAAAAACTTTAAAAATAATAAGTAATGAAAAAAAACCTTTGAGGGCATTATGCTAACTAAAGTTTGTCAGAAAAAGACAAATACTGTATGATCTCACTTATACGTGAACTCTGAAATAAATGAATTAATAAACAGATAGTACATTGGTGTTTGCCAGGGGCAATATGTGATGGTGACCAAAGAGTCCAAAGTTCCAGCTATGAGTAAATTCCACATACAGCATTTTGGCTATAGTTAATAATACAGTGTTATTATATATTTAAAAGTTGCTAAGAGAGGAGCATCCTTTTTTTTTTAAGTTCATTTATTTTGACAGAGAGTGTGTGTGAGTGAGTGTGGCAGAGGCCAAGAGAGGGGAAGAGACAGATTCCAAGCAGGCCCAACAACACAGGGCTTGAATTCACAAACTGAGTCAAAACCAAGAGTTGGATGCTTAACCAACTGAGCCACCCAGGTGCTCCTCTAGGACAGTAGATCTTAAATGTTCTCAAAACAAAACCAAAAACCAAAAGAGAAAGAGAGAGAGAGAGAGAGAGAGAGAGAGAAAGGAATGGCAACTATATGAGGTCATGGATGTGCTAACTTTACTGGGGTAATCATTTCCCAACATATACATATTTCAAATTATCATGTTGTAAATCTTAAACTTACACAATGTTTTATGTCAACTTCTATCTCAATAAAGCGGAAAAAAGTAACATATGTAATTCAGATGTATAGAGAAAAAATAAAGTAAGCCAATATATACGCTCACCCATTCTTTCCTCAACTGTTTCAAGTCTAATGATTGACCCATCAAAGGCATTCTTCATTTCTGTCACTATGTCTCATTCCTAGCATTTCATTCTGATTCTTCCTGACCGTTTCCATCTCTGTATGGGCATTACCTATTTGGTCTTTCATGTTGTAGACTTTTTCTATCACATCCCTTTACAGGTTAATCACAGCTTTTTATTTATTTCTAGTTTTTAGTTTTATTCATTTAAATTCAAGTTAGTTAACATACAGTGTGGTATTGGTTTCAGGAATAGAATCCAGTGATCCTTCACTGCCATATAACACCCAGGACTCATCCCAACGGGTGTCCTCCTTAATGAATCACAGATTTTTAAATTGCCCATCTGATAACTAACATCTGTGTCGTATCTGAGTTTGGATCTGATGATTGCATTGTCTCCTGGGGCTCTGCTTTTTCTTGCCTTTTTGGATGCCTTATAATTTTCTGTTCTTGAAAGTCAGATATGTTACCGAGTAATTGGTAGCAAGACAAACAGATCTTTAGTGTGAAGATGTATGTTAATCTTGTTGGGAGTTGGACTGTATTTAATGCTTCTTGTACCTAGATATGTACGAGACTTCAAATTCCTTCAGTGTCCTTGTTTTGGCTTTGGGACTTCTTTTGGTATTGCTTTCTCAGAGAAAGTCTGAGTTTTAAAGCCTTTTCAGCTATAACCCAGTTATTAAACTGGTGAGTTATTGCTGTGGTGTGAAGGTATGAAAAAAGGGAGCATTCTAAAATCTTCTAAGTCTTGGTTTTTTAGTGGGCTCGTCTTGGGAATATAGCTTTCACAAGGGTTTCTGTGCCTCTTCCATGGGTACAGCTTCTCTCCCAGTGCTCCCACCTGTAGCTTTTATGCTCTATTTCTTTGATGTCTTCTCTCCTGTTGACTATGAGGTTTTACCCCTCGTAGGTGGCATGGGAAGGCTGGAATGAGCTGGAGTGAAATGGAATTCCCTTCCCCCAGTTGGGGTAAGCTTGCAGTATTATCACACCAAAGCTTTCTACTGCAGAGTAGACCTTTGTTAGGAAGAAAGATCTGGGATGGTTAGAATAGAAGGAGTAGACTATTCTACTCCTGCCAGGGTCATAGTGGGATCTTTCTTGGATCCTCAGATCCATCCTGCGAGAACCTACTGGCATTCCTGGAGGAAAAGTGTGCCCCACTCCCACCTCCACTCCCAACCCCTGCCCATGACTGTGACCCACAGCAGTTTTTCCTTCTCATGTTCGTCGATACTTAACCTCCAGAGATTCAGTACTACCAGTGGGGCACTTGGGTTGCTCAGCTGGTTAAGTGTCTGACTCTTGATTTTGGCTCATTTCATCATCTCACAGTTTGTGAGTTTGAGCCCCATGTCGGGCTCTGTGCTGACAGCATTAAGGTCTGCTTGGGATTCTGTCTCTGTCTCTCTTAAAAAGAAATAAATAAACGTTAAAAAAAAATTACCAGTTAAGTGTTCATATTTGTTTAAAGCACCCAGCAGCTTTTGCTCCAGGTACATAAGTATCAGGTGCTGTATCTGTCTGGCTGTGTCCATTTCTTCAGATTTTGGAGTGGTTGTTTGCTGTTTGACCTCAGTTCTCTGAGAGGTCCAAGAGAAGTCATTGGTTTTCAATTTGTCCAGTCTTTCTCTAAGGAAGGGACTGGTAATTTTGTACGTCCTTTACATATCAGAGCTGAACGTTTATTTCCTTGACTAAGATTCCCTACTATTGGGAACATAGGAAGTAGTTTGGTGAGGACTGAACTGTCTCCTTATACTTGGCTATGGGCCACCAAAATGAAACAGGGACCACAGAATAATTGTAGTACTATAATCATATACTGTGCACAATACTTATGCAAAGTATTTACTTCAGGAGTTACTCTGGCAGGAGTTTCAGGAATGAATGATTTGTGTGGTGATGAAAGGAAGAACTTGAGAAGAAGAGGCTAACAGAAGCATTGCTAGAGAATTGCACAGAATAGTTTAGTTGATTGGGGTGGAGGAACCCACAAGAATCAGTAGGAAATGAGGCTGGAAATATCAGGTTGTGTCCAGAGGACATTTGGATTGGGAAATGTTTTATCAAATTCTGTGGTCAGCATGGAGTCACTAAAAGATTTTGTAAAGGGTAGCAGCGAACATGTGAACAATTAATCTGGCAAAAGTATTGGATAAACTGAGAGGACACTGGGCTAGTAGTATCAAGGTTAAGAGTTGGTATCTGACAAGACATGAAAAGGTGACATTGAGAAAGGCTATGACATGAAATTTGAGAGGTACAGTCCAGGGATCTGGCTTATGAAACAAAGAATTTGAGGTGCAGTCAGAACTTACAGCAGAGACTAGATTCTGGAGTCATTGCATGGAGGCTACAGCTTAAACTTTGAATGTACATGTGGTTCTGGAAAGAACAAGAACTGGGGCTAGAATCTTTGAGAATATGTACATTTAAGGGGAGAGGAGAAAATAAAGTCAGCAGTGGAAAAGCCAGAAAGACGGGAGAAAAAACCGGCACAAGATACAATGGAAATTAGGGTAGAAGAGGCTCATTTTTTCTCCCAACAACGTCTGGCCTGTAAGGTCAGACTCTGAACTGTACAAATACACCCAGTCCTGACAGAAGAAAAGAGCTTCCTGTGTGACTTGGCTTGAATGACTTGCTTCTTGCCAGAATTGAATTCTTTTTACAGGGTAAATAGATGTAAATGTTCCACAGGAAGTGGTTAGTGTTTATTAGGTAAAAGTCCACATTTATGAGATGACGCCTCACTTTTGGAATTTAAGCAGATAGGACAGTACTTTGTGGTGGCTGTAAAATTGTGGTGATAGTCAAATTTTGTATATAAAATGATCCTGACCTCAGAGGTAACTGCAAATGGTTTACTCCAAACCAATATACAATCTTCACAAATATATGAATTTTTTTGGATATCTCTATTTGCATGTAGTGCACACTATACGTATACATACCTAAAGTACGATCAGATGCTTTATGTCAGGTGTTTAGTGGCTTGTTTCTCGTGCTGATTGCACGGTCAGTGTTTAAAGGAAATCATGGAATATTTGGCAAGTCTCCTCTATAGCAACAAGACAGTTTTCATCAAGTTTGTGAAATGTAATTTTATTAATTAATAGAAGGGCATGTCTTACCAGACACACTGTCCCCAAATAAATAAAATCTCAGCATCATTAAAAGCACACAAACACACAGTTTTACAGGGTACAATACAAAGTCAATTTTGATGATATTCTTACTTGCATTTACTAAAAATCTGAGAAAGATTGTATTAATCTCTAAATAATTATCTTGCATAAGGAGAAAAGTAGAGCACAATTATTTCAGAATGTTTTGGAGTGACAATTTGCTTTAAAATATATTAAGATACATCACAGTTCAAATCACACTCTCTGTAACATTACAACATGGAATTGTACTTAATCAAAAATAAAAGTGGCTGAAGAAGGCTGTATACTTTCTTTCCTAACATTACAGTAATTTCTATTTTTGGCATGAGTTAATAACCTTTTCCATTAGTAGGAAAATGTGCTCTGCAAACTCTCGGAGGGCACCGCGGCCACCATTACATTTGCAAATATATCCAACAGCCTTCTGGGCGGTGGAACAGGCATCAGCGGGCACGCCACTTAGGCCCACTTTCTTCAGGCACTCCTCATCAGACACTTCATTTCCTATTGAGTAAAAGAAACACCGGTTGAATATTCAAGGAGACAAAGAATACTCTTTCTGTTAACGCAAAAAAGCAACCAGTAAGTACTTCTGGTAACTTAAATAAGACCTCAAGCACTCATGTAAGAATACCATGGGTGCGGTGGAACAAATATGTTCAAGTATTTACAAGCGTAATTGAGGTCTAAGGTTTTTCCTAAGCACTTCAAAATAAACTCTTACCTGTTAAAAAAAGAATGGCCTATAATTTCTGATTGCCATGCATATTAGAATTACTAGAAATTCTATATACAAATTATGAATTAAATTTTTTATTTAAAAGAATCTTAAACACATGCAAGAACCCCAAGTTCATGTGGAATACTTTTCGATGTTTTGGATTATTTATCAATATTTTTCTCTTTTCTCCACTCCTTCGTTTTTAGAGAGAGAGGGCTAAGGAATTCCTAGACATCATGTTTTACCCCAAAACTCTTCAGCATCTATCTCTAATACATAAGTATATATCTAACAGATAAGTATATATTTTTAAAAAGTGACATCATACATCAAAAAGTATACATTTTTAAAAAGTATCATCAAACTAACAATATTAACAATTCCTTAGTATCATCTAGTAACTTGGTATGTGTTCAAATATCCCCAGTTGTCTCAAATTTTCTTATAGTTGATTTATTTCAGTCGGAAGCCAAAGTCCACATACTGCATTTTGTTGATATGTATTTTTACATACTTTTAATCTATAATAGTTCCCTCTGATTTGTACATCACTCATTTTTTAAATTTAAAAAAAAATGTTTATTTATTTTTGAGACAGAGAGATGAGCATGAGTGGGGGAGGAGCAGAAAGAGAGGGAGACACAGAATCCGAGGCAGGCTCCAGGCTCTGAGCTGTCAGCACAGAGCCCGACGCAGGGCTTGAACCCCTGGACCATGAGATCATGACCTGAGCCTAAGTCGGACGCTTAACCGACTGAGCCACCCAGGTACCCTCTTCACTCATTTGTCGAAGAATTACCATCACACTGACAAAACTACATCCTTTCTCAACCTGCCTGCTCTTCTCTCTCCCTTTCTTTTGTATTGACAGGATGAATTTCACAGGCTCCCAGTACGTTAGATTCACCATTCTGAATATAATTATTGCTACATCCAACTACACTAATAAAATGCTGGTTAAAAAAGAGTGTACTTGTTTTAAATCTGTTCCACATTTATCTACTGAAATTTTAAAAGTTATTAAATATGTTGAAATCTGAATTTTTTCACTGAAAGATGATGAAAATTAAAGTTCGCATTTCTTTGCATAGTGTAACCCTTCAAACAAAGATGTATTTATTAAAATTTACTTATATAAGTGTTGTTATTTTTAAGGAATAAGTTTCTATACATTTATGTGACCCATACAAAATAGTGCTTTTAAAATAGTGATTTAAAATAGTGATTTTACAATGTACAGAAATCAGTTGCATTCTTATACACTAACAATGAAGCAACAGAAAGACAAATAAAGAAACTGATCCCATTCACAATTGCACCAAGAAGCATAAAATACCTAGGAATAAATCTAACCAAAGATGTAAAGGATCTGTATGCTGAAAATTATAGAAAGCTTATGAAGGAAATTGAAGAAGATTTAAAGAAATGGAAAGACATTCCCTGCTCATGGATTGGAAAAATAAATATTGTCAAAATGTCAATACTACCCAAAGCTATCTACACATTCAATGCAATCCCAATCAAAATTGCACCAGCATTCTTCTCAAAACTAGAACAAGCAATCCTAAAATTCATATGGAACCACAAAAGGCCCCGAATAGCCAAAGGAATTTTGAAGAAGAAGACCAAAGCAGGAGACATCACAATCCCAGACTTTAGCCTCTACTACAAAGCTGTCATCATCAAGACAGCATGGTATTGGCACCAAAACAGACACATAGACCAATGGAATAGAATAGAAACCCCAGAACTAGACCCACAAACGTATGGCCAACTCATCTTTGACAAAGCAGGAAAGAACGTCCAATGGAAAAAAGACAGCCTCTTTAACAAATGGTGCTGGGAGAACTGGACAGCAACATGCAGAAGGTTGAAACTAGACCACTTTCTCACACCATCCACAAAAATAAACTCAAAATGGATAAAGGACCTAAATGTGAGACAGGAAACCATCAAAACCTTAGAGGAGAAAGCAGGAAAAGACCTCTCTGACCTCAGCCGTAGCAATCTCTTACTCGACACATCCCCAAAGGCAAGGGAATTAAAAGCAAAAGTGAATTACTGGGACCTTATGAAGATCAAAAGCTTCTGCACAGCAAAGGAAACAACCAACAAAACTAAAAGGCAACCAACGGAATGGGAAAAGATATTCGCAAATGACATATCGGACAAAGGGCTAGTATCCAAAATCTATAAAGAGCTCACCAAACTCCACACCCGAAAAACAAATAACCCAGTGAAGAAATGGGCAGAAAACATGAATAGACACTTCTCTAAAGAAGACATCTGGATGGCCAACAGGCACATGAAAAGATGTTCAGCGTCGCTCCTTATCAGGGAAATACAAATCAAAACCACACTCAGGTATCACCTCACGCCAGTCAGAGTGGCCAAAATGAACAAATCAGGAGACTATAGATGCTGGAGAGGATGTGGAGAAACGGGAACCCTCTTGCACTGTTGGTGGGAATGCAAATTGGTGCAGCCGCTCTGGAAAGCAGTGTGGAGGTTCCTCAGAAAATTAAAAATAGACCTACCCTATGACCCAGCAATAGCACTGCTAGGAATTTATCCAAGGGATACAGGAGCACTGATGCATAGGGCCACTTGTACCCCAATGTTCATAGCAGCACTCTCAACAATAGCCAAATTATGGAAAGAGCCTAAATGTCCATCAACTGATGAATGGATCAAGAAATTGTGGTTTATATACACAATGGAATATTACGTGGCAATGAGAAAAAATGAAATATGGCCTTTTGTAGCAACGTGGATGGAACTGGAGAGTGTGATGCTAAGTGAAATAAGCCATACAGAGAAAGACAGATACCATATGGTTTCACTCTTATGTGGATCCTGAGAAACTTCACAGGAACCCATGGGGGAGGGGAAGGAAAAAAAAAAAAAAAGAGGTTAGAATGGGAGAGAGCCAAAGCATAAGAGACTTAAAAACTGAGGACAAACTGAGGGTTGATGGGGGGTGGGAGGGAGGAGAGGGTGGGTGATGGGTATTGAGGAGGGCACCATTTGGGATGAGCACTGGGTGTTGTATGGAAACCAATTTGTCAATAAATTTCATTAAAAAAAAAAAATAAAAAAAAAATAAAATAGTGATTTTAAATCACTGATATTTAAAATAGTGATTTAAAAAATTTTTTTTCAACGTTTTATTTATTTTTTGGGGGGACAGAGAGAGACAGAGCATGAACGGGGGAGGGGCAGAGAGAGAGGGAGACACAGAATAGGAAACAGGCTCCAGGCTCCGAGCCATCAGCCCAGAGCCTGACGCGGGGCTCGAACTCACGGACCGCGAGATCGTGACCTGGCTGAAGTCGGACGCTTAACCGACTGCGCCACCCAGGCGCCCCTAAAATAGTGATTTTAAAATTAAAATTTGGAGTCCATTCTCTGTTTTCTTGTTTTCTAACCTCTGTTTTTTGTAGTTTTTTTTTTAATGTTACATAAGTAATGCATTTTCTTGGTAGTAACATTTTTTTAAAATAAAGGCATAAAACAAATCAGTATCATCCTACTTACCAGTATTTATGGATAATCACTATATTATCACATATATAATTCCACAATTTACTCACATAAATGATACACACTGTTATTACTATCTGCAGGTACTATAATAGGAATTCTATATTATCTTCAATTTTCTTCCCAATGGCCTTATAAAGTTTGATTTGTATTATAATATTATATATTATATATTATAAACAGGAAAACCAAGGCTTAGAGAACCTCACTTAAGGTCATGCAGATAATAAGTATATCTAGAATCTGTTATACGTTCCACTAAAATTGTTTTCTTCTTACAAAAACTGGATCATTTTCTATCAAGGATTCTGTAGTATTCTTCTCCACTGAATTGTCACATGTGCTTCAAAGGCCATTCCTGAAGTCCTCAGATAACATGCTCCCACAGCATTTCTGTGTTTCTTCTTTAGAGGCCCATATTACCCTTGTAAATATTTATTTCTTACATGGCTTATGTTATATGTATTTTAATAACTTGTCATCAGTAATATCTAAAATTAGACATTTGACTGCATGCTCTGTAAGCAGTAAGTCCCAGCAACCAATCAAGCCTGCACATGGTATATTTAATAAATGCCAAAGTGAAAATCTTGTGACATCTCATCATATCCATTTGCATTATGCACTATTTCATTTTGTGCATATTCTATTTTTTGCAGGGTATTTAAGTGGGTTTTTTTTTCCTCCACTATTGGCACATTTGTTCAATTTCCTTCCTAGATTTGGAATTTAAGGGTTAACAGTAGATATATTTTAAAAGAGCAAAACTTATCCATGGTATTCTATATGTTAGGATAGGATAGGTATCTCATATTCCTATGTTAGGAATCTGATAAGTACTTTACTCAGATTATCTCATTGGTTCTTACAATAATAGATCTATGACATAGGTACTCTTGGCATTTCCAGTTTGCAGGTGAGGAAGTTAAGGCTTACTTTACCAAAACTGACTAGTCAGCAGTGTGGTCTGACTCCAAAGCATGTGCTAGTAATCATTCTACTAGGATACACTTGATATATACTATCAAACAAACCTCTAGAAAGATTGTCCCAATTAAAAAAAATTTTTTTAATGTTTATTTATTTTTGAGACAGAGAGAGACAGAGCATGAATGGGGGTCAGAGAGAGAGGGAGACACAGAATCGGAAGTAGGCTCCAGGCTCTGAGCTGTCAGCACAGAGCCCGACACAGGGCTCGAACTCACGGACCGTGAGATCATGACCTGAGCCGAGGTCAGACGCTTAACCGACTGAGCCACCCAGGCGCCCCAAGAGTGTCCCAATTTAATGCTTTCCTTGGTAGTGTAAGAGAGTTCCTATTTCTCTACAACTATGCCAATCTTGGGAATTTTCTTTCTTAGTTCTTTATTTCTTTAAAGTTTTTTTAAGTTTCTTTACTTTTGAGAGAAAGAGAGAGACAGAGCATGAGCAGGGAGGGGCAGAGAGAGAGGAAGACACAGAATTCGAAGCAGGCTCCAGGCTCTGAGCTGTCAGCACAGAGCCAGACACGGGGCTCAAACTCGTGAACCGCAAGATCATGACCTGAGTCAAAGTTGGACATTTAACCAACTGAGCCACCCAGGCACCCCATTATTTCTCTATTTCTAAAAAAAAAACAAAAAAAAAAACCACACACAAAAAAACAAAAAAAACCCCAAAAAACAAACCCCTAGCCCACTTTATCATGGCTGAATAGTAAGACACCAACCAAGATACGCCACTTCTTTCCAGCACAGTCCCATTTCTTTTCTCCATTCATCCAGAACTGCTAGCTTGTCTGGTACATTGACTTCCATTTTGCAATCCAGTTTTAAGGAAGAGAGTGTCTGCTTTGAACAGGCCCTTTCTGAGATTAACCTCACCTTAAAAGAAAAAAGAAAGAGAGAAAGGAGGGCAAAATGAGAAAAAAAAGAAATCAACTATTTCATAATAAAATAACACCAGGTAAATAATACAAGTCACAAATGAGTAGTCTCCTGAAAGACCAATTAAGTAAAATCAACAGATATTTTAAAATGATGAATCTTTACAACATTGTATTTCTAATAGTCTAATAAAGATACTGTTTACAGTGGAAAGGATCCTATCTGTTGGTTAAAAAAATATAACATACATTGTCTGACACTAATTTAAGATTCTCCTATAATTCGATTTACCCAGAGGAAAGTCTATAACTTGTCTCTTGTGCTGCTTAGGAACACATATGAAAGATTTCTAGTAAATCTTACTAGAAACTATTTTAGCTTTCATTTTTACAAATATACTAAATATTAAATTATTTTGAATTCAAATTTATCAATCATAAGAATAGGTTACATCTTAAAAATCCACAAAGATATTTGCTTTTTTTTTTTAATGCTGATAACTTACTTTTTCTGAATTTTTTTTTAGTGAAAGATCCTATGGGAATTACTAGATAGCTCCTATTTAAAAATAATATGTTTATACTTACTGAATAAATAAGAAATATTATTTGTTGATTGACAAATTTCTAATTTTATTCATCTAAAAGTATGATAATTTTCTAGTCATGTGAAGGCTAAATTTCAGATATTTTAATAGATAATACTAAAAATTTAAATCTCTTATTTCCCTCACACGTTCTTTGACCCTGAATCATCATCTTAAAAAACATCACTATATTCAGGGAGCACATACCTCAATACCACTTTTCTTTAATAAACTTATCCCAATAGCATCTTTTACATCATAAGATATTATTTCTTTTTGGTCTCCTGATACATAAATGTGGCCATTGGTGAGACATCCATCAATATTGCAAACCAAAAGTTTTATCTCCTTAAGCTTCTCTTTGCCAAAATAGCCATATCTAAAAGAAACCAAAATAGACCTCTGAGTACAAGTACAATACTAATTACTCCCTCTCAACTGGCTAATACCAGTAAATGTAGTAACCATTCCCATTCATTCAAACATTACCCTTCACATGTACACTTCAGCTTCTAGTGCAAGAACTTTGAGTACAGTGGTCTAACCAGACCATGTGTTTCTCAAGTTACTGAATAAGCCAACTATAAGTATACTTTACGTGTAGGTCTTCCTCACATGAACAAACTAATTGCAAAGATCCTAAAATGTCTGGAGTATCAGAAATTAGTGTCTAGAAGCACAACTCAATGTATCTACTAAAAATATGTCAGGGTCCAGTGCAAAGGCTATGCAAGTCTTGTTTTTACCTTAATACTCTCTGTTCTGCAATAGGCCAGTCAATATCCACATCTATGTCCACACTGTGCTCAGCTCGCATTTCGTAGTATGCCATTTTTCCACCCTAAAGATAGTATAAATGCCATGAGTACTGTTTTAACATTCGTTCACCATATCAGAAAGTTTCTTCTAATTAGAACAATGAATTCATTTCTATGATACTGACAAAAATAAACCCAGTGAAATCAGTGACTTACAATAAATAACTGTTTTCAGGGAAAAGCTTTTTGTTTCCTATATATTTATACACTATAATATTGTTCAAATTCTATGTACACAGTGCAAGCTTCCCATTTTTCTTTAAGTAGATTTCTATTTTAAGACTGAATAAAGCAGAAATACCCATCTTCCAATATTCTGACCATGAGGAATTTTCTAGAAACCCCCTAACTGTATCCCGTTTTTCTGACAGTCTCTCCTGTCATCATCCAAAAGCAGCATAAATGTTCTCAGAACTTATGTTCCAATTTGCAACTGAGTGGCAAGACAATGGAAGAAAAAGAACTGTAGTATCTATTGTACAGAATTGTCTTAGATCCCTGAACTACAGGGAGGGTAGACAATAACTGTCTGGATCACACGTGGGCAAAGGGAGGGACAGTTTCCTAATTCTGGGATCTGGGGGCAAGGAGGGAGGCCTTTCCTATGACTGTGATATTTTGAATGTCAAAATCAATTACCGGGAAATTTCATTTTTTAGAATTCTCAGTCTCTTCATAAATCTTATGATGATGAGATACTTCATTGTTCTCTACCTTTTAGGAAAGGGTCAAAACACAGTCCCCTTAGCAAAGAGTTTGGAAAGGGTGATAACTACCTGTGTCAAACCTAATTTTCCTGAGTACTCAAACTTAACTAAACAGTCTACAGTTTGCTTAGATACTGCCAGGAGACTGTTAAAAATACTTTTACCTCAGAGCATGAGTCACATTGGAATTTTTACTACAGAGAGTAGAGAGTTTTTTAAATGCTGATTTTGAGTAACATAAGGACCTGAATCCAAATCCCAATAGTACCACTTACTACCTATTTATGCCCTGAGCCAAGTACTTCCTTTTCCAAGCAGCCATTCCCTCCTCTGTAAAACTGGGCAGGAATGTCTACTCTATTCCAGTGCTATGGAGATTAAATGAGATAACCTATATAAAGTGTTTGGTATAGTCCTTGGCACACAGTAAGTGCTGAATAAATAACTGCTATTAACTAAAAGGAACAAATGGTATATGATGTAACCATGTAGGCTCTAAAGATATGAGAGACGTTCCCAACCCTTTATTTTAAAATGAGAGCAATGAGACTCAGAACAGATTAAAATGTACACTCAAAGCCACACAGTTAAAGAGAGAACTATAATCTGGCTTTCCTGACACCCAGGTTGGTGCACTTCCATATCTAATATATTTTTTGTTTTGTCTCTTTTTGAAAGCAATAGATTTTTATTCAACTGTACAACCAATGTGACAGTAACCAAATCATAGATTAAAAACAGAGTTTGAATGGAATAAAATGAAAGTCGGGACACATATACAACATTTAATATTTGATTCATTTCTCAGTTGTAGCGGAATTCCTTGCATATCTACTGAATGGACTCCAAAGATTACTTTAGTGTAAACCTACAGGATAAATGCCTCAGATAAATCTTATCGGTTATTTCCTTTCCTCTGGGGATTGATACTTTTCTTTATGAACTGTGCCGTAATTCTTCCTTAGAACTGAGGAGGTATACATACAAAATGATTTAAAAGATCTTTGCAAAATGAAGGCACAAACCTGTAAATAACCCATCTCTATCAAATGTCTTTTAGCAAAATAAAATGAGCCATTTTCATATAATTCTCCATCCCAGTCTTGTCGACGAGGTCGTTTAGCTGGATTCAAATTCAGAGGCTCAGTCACTTCACGAACTAAAAGCAAAAAGCTATAGTAAGTCTACATTCCTTTGAATACTGAATATTCATTTAGTAATTAAAAAAAAAACCTGAAAATGTAAAATATTTTTCTATCTTGATAAATAGCTAAATAGATTTTTTAAAGGAACAAAATCTCTAATAATGATGATTTATCTTTGCTAATTATATTTGATAATTATTAAGCAATACGTAATAATTATAATTACTTTATACTACTTATTATCTAATCATAGAAAAATAAAGTATTTTATAAATGAACTCTGAATAATTGAGGTTTTAAGGCATTTATACAAATAAAATTTTCTGGGGGGCACCCAGGTGGCTCAGTTAAGCATCTGACTCGTGGTTTTGGCTCAGGTCATGATCTCACAGTTCCTGAGTTCGAGCCCTGCATCGGGCTCTGCACTCACAGCACAGAGTCTATTTGGGATTTTCTCTCTCCCTCTCTCTCAAAAATAAATAAAGATTTAAGAAAAAAAAACTAATATAATATTCTGGGAGGACATCAAGGCAACCTTAAGGTAGCTTCAAAAGGGCTGAACTTGCCATAAAATATCCTTATTTAATATTTGAGTGCTTTAATCTATTTCTCATTATTTGCTTCTATAGAAATACAATGTATGTGTTTATATAATGTGGTTGAGAAATTACTTTCATAGAATTATTATAGAAAACTGAAGATTTCCTCATTAAATTATTAATACTTTTATGCTGATAAAAATGTTTGTATATTACTCTTACCAGAGTTAAAAAATATACTAAACATAATAATAAATACTATTTACTTATTCTTATCCTTGGTAATGAAGGCTCAGCAATATCAACAGCAGTGATTATAACATGATGTAACAGATGGAGCCCTCAGTACTGGGAAATAGGGATCTTCTTGCTTTTTCACTGTATTTTTCCCAAAACTGTGTTTATGGATGTGTAATGATATGCATCATGATTGTGAGTTTAATGCTGGTGATTCCTCAGAATCTTTCTTTACTTTTGGCTGTCATTATCTGTGTAACGGCTTTTAGAAACAACTTCCACTTACTTCCTTAACTAAACCATCCTCTGTTCAATTCTACCCCATCAGTGTTTGATATAATCTATGAAAAGTATTCAGCAAATATACATTGGATAGCTAGCTACATATAGTATAGTTTTATAGGCAGCGTATAAATAGCAATGAATATGGCTCCCTCTCCTCTCTTGGAGTGTGCAGTCTGGTGGTGGAGACAGGCAATAAACAGACTAGAGAATTCAAGTGGCAGTCTGAAGAAAAGCAATGAGAGGGGCAAGTCTTTCTTAAGTGAACAAGGATCAGTGGCTGTTTTCTCCCTAGGGATGTTTGCGGACTCTGAAGAAGTGAGAAAGATCAAGTTTGGCATAAGCATAGGAGCTCTACTGGGGTAAGGAGAACCCAGAGGTTTGTCATGGCCCTTTGGACTAGAATCACAGATTGTCTTCTGTAGGATCCCAAACACAGAGCTAGTTCTTCCTACCCAATTACTCCCCTACAGGACTTCTGCTGAGTGTACTGCAGCACAAGAAGCTAGGGATGGGTTGCAAGGCTGGGCTTAGAGGTTTTGTGGTGCTTAGATCCTAAGGTCCTGTTAGCATGGGGTTATTACTAGCAATACATACAAGATCTATCTCCTGGCAAGATACCTGCACTAAGAGGTAAAGGGAAATTAAAATTTGAATCCAGCACAACTCCTAACTGGATCAAAGTGACTAGCTCCATATTCCATCTGCCTGATAGAAGAAAGGGTGTGTCCTTTTGGAGGAAAATAATATATTCAGTTGACCTTTGAACAATGCCGGGGCTGGGGCACCAACCCCCCACATGATTGAAAATCCACATACAACTTTTGATTCTCCCAAAACTTAGCTCTAAGAGCTTACTGTTTACCAGAAGCTGTACCAATAACATAAAGAGTCAATTAACCCATATTCTGTTTATGTACTGTTAAAATAAGCTAGAGAAAAGAAAATGCTATTAAGAAACTCATAAGGAAGAGAAAATACATTTACAGTACTGTACTGTATTTATTGGAAAATATCTGTATATAAGTGGACCTGTGCAATTCAAACTTGTGTTGCTCAAGGGTCAACTGTACTCTAGTCTCTATGTCAGGCATATGACAAAATTTGAGTCATGATGAAGAGGCACAAATACATTAGCCATAATTAGAGAAAAACAGTTATAGAAACAGAACTATAAATGACTCAGATGTTGGAACCTGCAATTGAGGATTTTCAAATAAACATCATAAATATGTTAACGGTATTAGAGGAAAAGATTGAAAAACAAAAAAAGATGGAGAATTTCAACTGAGAATGTAATCTCTAAAAAATAACTCCAATGTACATTCTATAAACATATATCTGAAATAATTCACTGGACAGGATTTACAGTGTACTACATAAGTCAGAAGAAATGATCAATGAACTCAAATATGTCAACATAAATTACTTAACATGAAGCACAGAGAGAAAATCAACAAATGATACAGAACAGACTGTGAGAGACAGGCTTAAAATTGTTTAAAATACACTTAAATCTGGGTCCCAGAAAGAAAGGAGAGAGAAAATGTGGCAGAAGACATATTTGGAGAGATAACGGCGCAGAATTTTTGCAAACTGATGACAGATATTAACCTATAAACCTGAGAAGGTTAAAGAATTCTAAACAGGATACACACACACACACACACACACACACACCCCACAGCAATACAAATTGGGAGTCAACTCTGAAAAATTAAGACACAGAGAAAATCTTAAAAGCAGGGGAAAGGGAAAAAAGGGAAAAAAGACATTATATTTAGAGAAACAATGATCAGAAAAACAGCTGATATCTTAAAAGAAACAATGGATGGTAGGAAATAATGAAACGTTAAAGATGCATCTTCAAAAGGATAACATCTTACAAGTGCAATCTTAAAATGCTGAAGTGAAAAAGGTAAATCAAAATTTTATATTCAATGAAAGTACCCTTTTAACATAAGGATGAATTATAGACATCTTTCGACAAACAAAAGCTGAAAGAAGTTGTTACTAACAGGTATACACTGTAAGATAGAAGCAGAGATAAGTAGAAAGAAATGAAGAATAACAGAGAAAGATAAATATGCAGGTGGAGGTAAATGATAATTTTAAAATAATTTTTAAAATACCAGTAATTGCTTAAAATAAATACAACCACAATGTATTGTGCAGTTATAATATATAGAGAATTATATGTAACAATAATAGTACAAAACAGCAGGGGCTAAATAGAAATTTACTTTTGTAAGGTTTTTAATTATTTGTGAAAATACAAATTCAGGCAGGCTATAACAAACTGAGGGTACAAAGTGTAATCTCTAGAAGAGTGATGTTGAATAGAAATATAGTGTGAGCCGCATATATAATTTTAAATTTTCTAATGGCTACAGTTTAAAAAGAGTAAAAAGAAGCAAGTGAAATTAACTGTAATAGTATATTTAATTTAGCCCTATGTATCTAAAATGTTTTTTAACATGTAATTAATATAAGAATTATTAATGAGATGTTGCATATGCTTATTTCATACTAATCCTAGAAATCTAGTATGTATTTTACACTTAATGCATATCTCAATTTGGACTAACCACACTCAAGTGCTGACAGTATGAGAGGCTACTATATTAGATGGTAAGGTTCTAGCATGATAACAACAAAAAAAGATTACAAAAAGTTATACAATATGAAATAGAAGGATTTTTCAAATATTGATTAATCCAGGAGCATGTTTAGTAGTAGTGATTTAATAAACAAGGAACATAAGAACAGAATCATAAGAAATACCATTTTAGGTTAGAATCCTTGTTCTTAATAGCATTCTGTTTTACAGTGGTTCTAGGAAAATATATGACAAAGACAAAGCTCTTATCCCTAACATTCACGTCTCAGTGTTAAAAGATATTTATTCAAACATTTCTAATTTTCTTAAAAATACTTATGGATATATTTTATATGGCTTTGTCATCTATTTAATGTACATATTTCTTGAACTTCTTTAATCATATAGCATATGGATCTGAATATTCAGTTTAACATTGGGCTTCCTTGATTTGCTTCAAAAACTTGTTTTAAAGCTTTAATAGATTCTTCCTAGAAATTATTTCCTCAGAAATAAGAACTTCTGGGCCACCTGGGTGGCTCAGTCAGTTAAGCATCCGACTCTTGATTTTGGTTCAGGTCATGATCTCACATTTTGTGAGATCGAGCCCTGCATTGGGCTTTGTGCTGATGGTGTGGAACCTGCTTGGGATTCTCTCTCTACCCCTCCCCAACCTCAAAATAAATAAAGAAAAATATTTTTTAAAAAAAGAAGTAAGAATTTATGAGATTTGGTAAATAAGTTCAAAGTTTTATACATATAACTTAACATAGAACCTGGCACAGAGAAGATACTCAATAAACATATACTGAATGAAGTCAATCAGTAAGTATATTACTGGTACATTTTATTGGTTTGGATAACATTCATATGTTGAGATAGAAGAGTCTTATTTTCAGTCCTTCTTTATCCTCTTGATTGCTCTGTTTTTGCACTGTCTCCAGTTTCACTGCATCTTCCTTACTATCTCCTTTAAGCTACACATGTTAGAGACAATTAGGCCAGCTTTCCTATATTCAACAAATGTCAGGGCACCTAACAGAAATCACACTGCCTTTCCTTACGCATGTTCCAACACTTCCCTATTTGTTGTTCATCCTATTCTTTATTGCATATTTTACTAGTTTATCTAGCTAGAAATCTGGCTCCAGCTAAATACTATGGAACTCTTCTTATACAGGAGTTACATATTTTGAGAAGTAATTCTACAATTCATTCTTAAGGTCCTCCAGAACTTTTTGGTTGATTTCTATTCCCATGATTCTAATATAATTTAGGAATTTACCAAGCAAGTCTAGGACAAAGAATTATTTCACATCTAGAAAAAAAATGACATGCCTGCCTGCCTCAAAAGGCAAATAGTGTTAAAACGTCCATTTATAAAAAGTTAAAGCAAAGAATTTGGTCTGTCTTGTTTCAATAATCACAAGACTTAGAACTGATTATAAATGTCATTGCCTATTACAGTTAAGAATCACGTGGTCTCTTTTACTGCTCCCCTCCTGCCTAAGGATTATTTACCTATGAAAAAGCTGATTCTCCATAAAAGCTAAAATAAGGACTGATATGACAGATTACCTCCTTTCTGAATTTCACTCCATCGAAACTGATGGCGTCGCACAACAGAGAAAACAGAATCGTATCCTTCTTCTCGAATCATTTCTGCAACTTTTTGAAGGTCAGTGGGATGTAAACACGGAGAAGTTGCTTGAATATTTCCCACAATGTCAACCTCTTAAAAAGACAAAACAAATGAAAAGAACATCAAAGTTCTTTGCGAGAAATAAAAGATCTTAAATTCAAATGTGAAAACAAGTCTTATGAAACAATTAGCAAGTTAGAAATTACATAACATCTTGAATAAACTATCAAATTCATACCATTATGATAATTAAGAAATTCTATGATGGCATCTAGTGAGGTAGAACTGTCTTTTGAAACTTCAGAACTTCTTCGATGAACTTGGGCACCAAATTGTTTGGCCACATTCTCAATTTCATCATGGTCTGTTGAAACCCACACACTGTATGGATATTAAAAAATAAATATAAAAAGCCAAATCATTAAAAGAAACCACTAAAGATAAAAAGGAGCTCTGCAACCCCAAAATACAGCTTACGTAATATGAGAGTAGTTTTTATGCCATCAAAAAATAATTGCAGAGCTGAAGTATTATAAAATTTAAAGAATTATAAAGTATTTTGTATATAAACTTTAAATGTCTGAATAAAAATGAAGTATCTAGTTTTAACATAGAGAAGGTGAAGGTAGGATGAGAAGATGGTAAAGACAGTAAAAAGTGAACAGTAAAAGCAAAATTTATGTCGCTAATGGAAATATTTGCTTACATATAGAAATATTTATATTTGTATTATGCATATCATTTAAATAAATGTTATGTATGTAGCCCTAGATTTAGTTTTATAAAATTGGAAAAAAGTGATATTTGGTATTTTTAAGGCTACTGGTATATTAAGTAAAACAGTAGTGGTAAAGTTCAAATCTAAAGGAAATAAAGAAGATCCTTCTTCTTATTCCTCATTCAAATCCAAATTATTTGGTGAAGGATTTTAATATACTTGCTAAGAAAAAAATGGATTTGGCTTTGCCAAACATTGAAGCTGAAAACATTTCAAGCTTAGAAGCAACTAAAGGCCCAAGTCTAGGCTCAAAATAATCAGGCAATCCAACTCTCTTGTTTTGCCAACTAACAATGGGTATACTGTAAAAATAGGAATACACAATCAACTGAGTTATACCCATTGACAACAATTACAGACATGGGAACATGACTCGATGGACTCTGGGAAGTTTAACTTAACTGCTCCTTTAACCACTTCTTACACAGTTCCCCATTTAAACTTTGTAAGATGATGACTAGGGGTAAAATGCTACTTTGGGGAAATGTGCTAGTCTCTATTGAAGTTAAGTATCCTGGACCTTTACAAATTTCCTTTGCTAGAAACAAAAGATGTGAATATTAATCTAGCCACAATGTTTTTAATAGTGATCTTATACAAAGATAGTTTAATGGGGGCGCCTGGGTGGCTCAGTCAGTTGTGTGACTTAGGCTCAGGTCACAATCTCATGGTTCATGAGTTCGGGCTCTCTGTTGTCAGCACAGATCTTGCTTCGGATCTGCTGCTCCCCACTCTCTCTCTGCCCCTCCCCTGCTCATTCTCTCACACAAAATTAAATAAACATTAAAACGAAACAAATATAGTTTAACGACTTACAGTCTTTGGCATATGCATTTATTTTTCTTTTATCACCTTCACTCAACATCTACTGGGGGTAAGAAGAACTGCATGTTTCAAATGTCTGTCCTCAATTGTCAAGAGTGAAAAGAAAGTGAGAAACTAAAGAAAAATTTCTAACATCTCCAGATTTCACTTATTAATATCAGTTATTCCCTTTAGCCTAGTAAACAAGATGAGCCACTGGCTAGGGGTCAGGTGTCTCACATTTACTGATGTCACTCTGTGCATCTCCCAAATGCATATTCAAATCTGAAATATTTGAAGGCAGATTTCTCCTGAAGAAATGTCACAGTCAAAAGTATATAACAAAGTACCAATGAAAACCTAGTTTTAAATTAGAGAAGGTGAAGGTAAAATAAGATGGTAAATACAGTAAGAAGTGAACAAGCAAAAGAAATCTAATTTATGTCACTAATTGAAATAGATCACTAAAGTTGTTTACTTTATTCTGATTTTCTGTAATGAAAATTCAACACCACAGACTCCAATGATATTTTTGAAATGCTTAAAATATAAATTAAAAATGGTAGAGGTTTTGGAAGAGGTTTGCTTGTTTTTCTTTTCTTCCTTTTATCATTCATTCATTTCTTCATTCATTAAATGCTTACTGAGTGTCTACTATGTTTCAGGTCCTATTTTGGACACAGGAGATAACAGTCCATTTTCTTAAGAAACTTTCAGTTCTCAACCTATCGGTAGAGACAGCAGCCAACACAGTACTCAAATTCCCTTTAAACCATCAGGGAAAGAGAAGAAAGCAATGACCAACCTCTCTACAATGCTTTATTCTTACAAAGTGTTTTTATAGTGCCTGATACATAACATGCTCAATCTATATTTGTTAATAAATTAAACAAGAAATGGTCAATAGCATGGGATCTGAAGGAATGGGTTCAAATCCTGACTCTACCATGTTAGCTGTATGACCTTAGGTAAAACCCATAATCTCCCTCAGCCTCGATTTTCACTAAAATGCAGGCGATATAAAAAAAAAAAAGGTGATAATAATAGTAATTACCTCATATGGTTGTTATGACAATTAATACAAACCACAACACACACAATAAATATTTCATAAATGTTAGCTCTTTGGTATAATAAAATAGGAATGGTAATAAAGGAACATCTACATGGTCTCATTTTTTTTCATGTTTATTTATTTTGAGAGAGAGCATGAGTGGGGGAGGGGCAGAGAGAGAGAGGGAGAGAGAGAATCCAAGCAGGCTCAACGCTGTCAGCGTGGAGTGGGGACGCTTAACCGACTGAGCCACCCAGGCGCCCCTACATAGTCTCATTTAATCCTCACACTGGCTCTGTTGGAAAGGGAAACTGAAGTTCTGCCTTTACAACTTCAAAGGTCCAAATGTCTAATCTGTATGTATGAAAATAGCATCGCACATGTAGACTTAAAATACAATGATCATCATTTATTAAAGGGACTACGTAAGCAGATAATTTTCTTTTGGTTTAAGGGAATCAGAAGAAGGACAGCAAAAAAGAAAGAATGAGCAAGTGAATAAAGAGGCCTAATAAAATTTAAAACCAGTACAGAGTAAATGTCAAAGCCTAATGCTAATGGCTTTAGCCTCAAATGAAGTCATACAACATCTAACAGGATGAACAGGAATATCAACCCTGAAGCCTACGTACATTATTTCAAATCATAAACTGCCATTTCATGGACACTACAGCACAGGCCTGTCATTAATCATAAATCCACACCCTAGAAATGAAACTTCATGTTTGTTTTTTTCCCAAGTATGTTAGGCAACATTTACAAAATCTATTTATTCTGAGGTTTACTAACACAGCACTGGACCACTGTTGAAAATCAGGCTCTTATAAACTCATCTCAAACAATAACTTTTTACTAACTGAAAAATTATCTCAGCATTTTCCTCAACTGCTAATTATCCAAATTTGTATGCAAAGTTAGTAACTTGGAAAGTATCGTTAACTTTGACTCTGCGCAGGCCAGAAAAATCTACCTCAATTACTACATCATGGTTTTGAACAAAATAATCTCCAAAGCGTCTTCCAGCCCTGAAAAACACAATCAGGCAGCTATAATTTTCTTCAATTCCTTCCTAGGGTAAATATTTGTCAAAGAAAGTAGAGGTCAGGGGCAGCAACGTTGCTCCAAACTTGAGACTGTAGCTTTAGAATAAATCAATTAAATCCAAATTAACACATTTTAATTGAGGTTCTAATACATTAAGCATACCAAGACAAATGAGTGCCTGCTCACAAGAAACTCTTCAACCTGTTAAAGAAAGGGTCAGCCCAGGCCAAATCTGGCTCACAGCCTGCCTACTTCTGTTAATAAACTTTTAATGGAATACAGCTATGTTCATTCACTTATGTAATTTATGGCTATTTCCACAACACACAATAGCAGAACTGAGCAACAGAGACCATTCAACCTGCAAAGCCTAAATTATTTACCATGTGGCCCTTTACAGGAAAAGTTGGGTGGACCCCTGAAATAGAATAAAGCCACAATTCCATTAATTCTTCAAGGTCAAAGCATGCTAGTATTAGGAAGAATTCTGAAGATAATTACAACTTTCTCATTTTACAAGTAAGGTAACTGTGGCTCATGGAAGAGTTGAAGATTGTAAAAACCCTCCATACAAGGGGAAAACGTCAAGGATGGATCACACACTATATAGAGACACTATTCTAAGGGCGGTGTATACCACTACCTCATTTAATTCCCTCAGCAAGCCTATGAGGCAGATAATTAAGTCCATTTTGCAAATGAGGAAACTGAGGCACAGATGTTAAGTGATTTACCCAAAGTTCCAGTTAACATGTGGTGAAGCTAGGAATTCAAATCTAGGGTCTACGACTGTACTTTGCTGCAATAGTGCACGCACTAAAGAAGGTATGAACAATGCTGCTATGTGCAGAAAACAAAGGCACAGTTGCTTTCCATTGAGGGGATCAGCAAAAGCTTCAGTAAGGAAGTAGTGCTATTCCATTTTATTACCTTTTTAAACTTTCCAGATCCCTAGAAATGATGCCACATAGCAGACAGCTATGTGAACTAAACAGTAAAATCACATTATTATATAGTATTGTAAGTTTGAGAAGGCAGGAGTCAGATTATGCTCATTTTGCTGGTTAAGGAAAATACTGGTTTTATGTCTTCAAATTCTATTACTAGTACAGTAGCAGATACCATAGGTGGCTGGAAGTATAAAATACCATTCCTATTGTCAAGATGATTATACTCTAGTCTAGATGTATTACATAAAACTGGTACAGAAAAAGTTCTCAGGAATCATTTATTCTTTCATGGAGTTTTGTACAAATGCATTTTAATAAATGGAAACAGGAAAATCGCTGCTTAATATATACATATATTTCCAATAATTTCGTAGCAAAATCCCCTATGTCTGCTATAATGGCTATCTGTTGGGTTTTGACTCCCACCATCTATTGCCCTTTGGTGATCATATTCCAATTTCTCTCTTGATGAAACTGTCACATGGTGCTTTAGGGGGCGCTCCATCACCGGCTCCAAGAGTGGAAGGGGCCACTAAACTGTACCAATACAAGCGTTGTTTTAGCCAAAGTGACTGGCTCAAGGATGACCCAAAGAGACTTTAAAGCTGCAAAGAGGGCAGCTGTTTTCGGCTGGACTGAAACCTGGAAGGATAGGAACAGTAAAATAAGGGGATAGACAAAGCTGGACACTAATGCAGATAAGGTCAGGTTTAATTTGTTAACGATGGCATACACTAACTCAAATTCCTCCCAAACAAAGGCTGGAGACTTCTTAAAGGCGGGTGTGTTAAGGCAAAGGTATCGTGTCGGGGCTAAAGGAGGTCAGTCCTTGTGACTAGACCATCTGGATTTGTCAACTGGTGCTTATCCAGATCAGAAGCACACTTCTAACTTTAGGATGGGCAGCAAGGTGCAAATTGAAGCAAGGTGCCCATCAAATTTAGGCCCTTAATTTTCCCACAGGGACTGGGAGGGAGTGAGAGTTACCTACTGGGATGTTTGCATTTCAAAGAGATAGCTCTCAGGTCCTTGAGGAAACAGTTTTGGATGGTAGATTTACATTCTGAAGCATGGTGAAGAGGGCTGTAACTGAAAACTTTCTAAAGTAATCGTTCTGAGAGGGGGTTCAGAGGCTCCCTGCCTGTCACCAGGTTGTCCCTGGAACAAACAGTAAATTCTCCTGGCAGCACTGAGTTTTCTCAGCCATCTTAAGGGGGTTGGGGGGCTGGGATCATCCTAGGAACATGGCCTTAAGCTGCTAGAAACCATACTAGAGTTCGAACAAGTTCTTCCGCGCCAAGTTGTTTTGCGGTACTCAGCATAGCCACCTGACACCATAAAGGGAGAGCCTACCCAGAAGAACCAAGAAATAGAAGATTCTGGTGATGGAGGGCACTGGCACCATTCCCTTACCTTGCTTGATTTGTCTTGAAACTATTTATCGACACCCAATATAGTATATATTGTTTGTATACCGCCTGTTTCTCATTATAACGCAAGCTCCTTGAGACTAGGGACTGAACCCACTGCTGCTAGTGTTACAACCTCTGGTTAAGGACACAGAACAGTGCCTGTTACTGTAGGTAGTCAATAAATATTTGCTGAATGAATAAATCGTTCTTTGCCTTTGAATCTCATTGTACCTGAAACAAGCCTTACCTTTTGTTAAGCCAGGTTGAAAGGAGTTTCCTGACATGCTACCTAAGAGTTGTAAATGAGTTTTGTTCTTAATCTACTGTGAATGTAAGTTTTGATCTCTACTTCATTGCACAGAAATGGCATATCACTGTTGTCTTGTCTGGATGCACCCTCTCTCAGTCCTCTTTTTTTCCCCCAGTGTGCACTCTTTGTAGGGATGAGAAAATGTCCAAAGCCTGTGAGCTCCCCAATGACAAGAACCATGTCACTTCATCTTGGTGTTTCCTTAGGTGTCTACGGCAGAAATTAGGGCTCAGTAAATGTTTCCTGAATTGAACCAAATCCCCAAGTCCTTCCTATCTCTGCTTTGCACACCTCCTACTACACTACTACATTAGTGTTATCATCTGGGTGCCTGCCCCTATTTACCTTGCTCCACCCAGGGCTTCGTTTGGATTAAAACATTAAGAAAATTTGTAAATTCTTACTTTGGGAGTATCTTTTTTTAAACAAGACTAGTTTAATGAAAATCATTTACCCACATATTAATGTGGGCAATTAATTTGCTCCAAAAACAATCATCTCTTTAAAGACCAAAAACCCAGGCATCAAGAAGTTAAAATAATTTACTTTCCACGGTAACAAACTGAAGCACAATTAGCGTGAAGTTACTATGTGTAAACTCATTCCTGACACTGAATTCTATCTTCTTTTATGAATGACATCAGCTTGTAACTCCTGACCAAAATGGCATATGGTAATGGCTCTGAATGGTGAACAATTAAAACTGTCTTTAGGGCAGAGAGGTTCCAAAGATATGATAAAAACCATTTAGAAGCATATCATAAAACAGCCTGCTGTACGTTTTCTCACTATCTCTTACCTATGTACAAATGTAGGTAGCTTTTTAGATTGTGCTGACTCACAGGCACATAGCTTGGAGTATTTTTCAAAGGTCAGAAAGAGATCTCCAAGCTGAGCTTTAAACTCGAAAGCCTTGACACCTCACTCCATTCATGAACCCGATGCCTCCCTAATCGATCGGCACCAAGTGGTTATCAGAGGCTGAGCACCAGGGGAACCCCAATGGCCTCTGTGTACAAGAGTTCACATATTACCGCAGACGTTTCATAGGGGTGGCCTCCTTTACCCTGTGAGTCAACCAGGGCGGCGGACACGGTTGAAAAGGGAAAATCTCCCCTTTTACGCAAGGTATTCTCAAGGGCAGGGACAGGAACTGTCCCAGGTCAAGACTATTAGCAGCTACGGAACAAGGAAGAAGCTGGAGCACTTCCTCCCTGGGCTCTCAACCGGGGCCCAGACAGCCCGGATCTTGCACACCCCTTCTAATAACAATTGCCCTGGGAGCCCCAGCTCTGCCAGCGGCCCGGCTCCCCGTCCCGACCCCCGCCCAGGCCGCGCCGCCCACTCTCGCACATGCGCACCTCTGGAAGACCCCCGAGTCCAGGGCCGCACGCAGGACCCAGCCAATAAGCGGGACCCCCGCCAGGTGCTTAATGTTCTTCAGGGGGATGCCCTTGCTGCCGCCCCGGGCCAGAATTAGGGCCGCCAGGTGCGGGGGCTTCTCCACACCTCGGCCCTGGCCTCCGCGGGAGTTGCGCTGCAGCTTCGGCGGCCGGCCCCGGGAGGGCCGCCCCCGCGGGTTGGAGACGGAGGTGGCGGCCCCCTTCTCCACCGAGTCCATCTTCCTCCCACGCCTTCTCCCCAGCTTCTCCACATCCGGGAGCTCTTCTCTCGCTACCTCAGCTCGGCGCCGCCCGATCTCCCCGCCCGACAACTCGCGGGGGTGGCTGTTCCTGGCCCCGCCTCCGCCAGGGGCCGCCCCTCGCGAGGCATGCCGGGAATTGTGGTCCGGGGCCACCTCGCCTGGATCCACAGGCCAAGGAGGCTCTGGCAGGGCGACCCCAAACACACGCCAGGCGGTGAGAGTTGAGAGATAACCGCAAAGAAGTTCAGCTTCTAGAGGGAGGGGGTTGATACTATACAGAGGTGTCTAAAATAGGCAACATAGATTATAGATTTATTGCTAAAGAACTTCCCCACTTAAGAATTGTAAAGGGTTTCCCGCTGCGCATTAAGATGCACCCTGACACAAATCAATCTTGTATTTTAAAATTACGTTTTAAACATATATCTTTCTGTGTTCCTGACTCTTTATTTCCAAGAGATCACCTCATCCGAATGTCCCACAGGCACCTTAAATTCAACGTCTAAAACCTCAACTCTCAAAAAACAAACAAACAAAAAAAAAAAATTAAAAAAAAAAAAAAACCTCAACTCTCCATATAGGCTCAAACTGCTCCTACCTCTGCATTTTCTATCATCATCACTAAACATCTAGTATCAAAAGCTTGGAAATCAACCTTGACTATTCCCGTGCAATGTAGTAACAACCTATTCTTGGTGTTTTTGGTTGTTGTTATTTTTTGTTTTGTCTGCTAAACATCTTTTCCTTTTACACACTGTTACTTGCATTATCTGGCGGGGCTTTCACTCACATCCTCTGCATTGCAGCCATGGGTGTGTGACCTGAGCTGGTCAATATAGTATCTCATCTGCCTGACTTAGCTGTGGTCTAGGGAGGGGCATGTGACCAAGCAGAGCCCATTGGAATCCTTCCCAGAGACTCTGGAGAGGAAAGGATTTTTCTCTTGCTGAGTTTTCGGGTACTAAGAACACTATAACTCTGACTCCTCAGGGCAGGATGAGGGAGGGAGAGTGGGGGGGTTGCTGTTCTGAAATGGGCTGAGAGACAGATGTTCACACAGAAGAAAGCAGGGCCAAAACATGCAGGGAGAAGAGAGAAAGAGCCCCGATGGTATCATTTAAGCCTCTTAATCCACCAAGAAGTTCAAAACCATGTATACACATGCACACACAATCTCTTTTTTACAGATTTTTGGGAAAGTGTTTCTGACCTAACACACATTTTGTTTTTCACCACTTTGCAAGCCTGAATCTAGAAATACAAAGAATCTCCTTGTCTCATAGAGACTAATGTATCCAGAAGGAATGGGAAGTGGTATTGCTGTTTCTTATCAAGGGGGGTAAAAAGGCCTTTGTGCTTCTCAGGTCTTGACTCTTTCTGAAAGGGAGACAACAAGCCTCTAGTGTTTTAAGTCTTAGGAGGGGCACTGGAAACTTCACTTCTCTTTGGCTGTGAGGTGGCTGATGGACTAACCCTTCCAGGGACTGGTTCTGGGAGAAGGTGCTACACTGGCAAATGTGGGGAAGGATAGCTATGAATATATCAGTGCATGCCTGGAGAGAGGATATAGGCTCCAAGAACCATCCCAGAAGTCTAGGCCAAATGGTCAATTTGCCCCCACACACTGGCTCTTTGAATAGAACCCTTGCAGTTATTGTGCTTCAGAGACACCAACTGATTTTTTTTTTTTTTTTTGGTAACCATGTGAGGAGGACATCTACTGCTTCTTACACACCACAACTCTTTTTCCTTTCCGCCTCAATAACAACCTTAGTTCCCACTACTGATACAGCTGACATTCTCCACAGTAATTCTCTAGGGTTCCATAAACCCTACTGGGCCTCCACCACCGCAGTAGTTTGACTCCTGTGACACATTGGTGTCCTCCAAAGTGGAGACATGACAGGTGCCACCGATGTTACTTATCAAAGGGATTGCAGCAATTCGCATAAATGCTGTGAGAGCGTGGACTACTCCAGGAAGACTGTTCCTTCTTTGTAATGGCATCTAGAATACTGTGTGAGTCAGAGTATGTGTTCAGTAAATGTCAGTGAACTGCATTTCGTATTACTTTCCCAGTCTCTGCCCACACATTCTTTTGTTTATAGTTGCAGTCTTATGATAATAAAGCATTTTGTGTTCTTTGTATTGTTACAGTACAATTTTGGTTAGACTTGAGAAGTGGCTGATTTCAATCTTGAGAGAGAGAGCAAGACAGCGAGAGCATGGTAGTAAAAGTGGAAAATAATTCCTCTAGTTCCATATATGGCACATGGAAGTATGATAAATATTTTTTTCAGAGGCACCTGGGTGGTTCAGTCAGTTGAGCATCCTACTCTTGATTTCGGCTCAGGTCATGGTTCAAGCCTTGCATTGGGCTCTGCACCGACAGTGCACAGCCTGCTTGAAATTCTCTCTCTGCCCCTCCTCCACTTGCATGCACTCTCTCTCAAAAATAAATAAACATTTTTTTAAAAAATATATTTTTCAGTAAAATTAGAGAATGCTTATTTAATGTATTTTTCTTCTGCCTAATCAATAGGCATAAAGTTTTAGTTAAGCAAGATGAATAAACTCTAGAGATCTGCTCTACAACATTGTACGTATAGTCAACAATAATGTATCATACACTTAAAAATTTAAGACAATAGATCTCAGGTTAAGTATTTTTATCGCAATACAATAACTTTTTTTTAAAGAGAAAGAATGACTTACCAGGGGAAAAAATGTTAGCTTGCCTTTAGATTAGTGTGGAGGAATAAAAATAAACCACCCTCAAAGCAAATATTCGGATTCATCCTTCCCTTAGAGATGAGTGTGAAGTGTTGTTGCCAAATAATAATTCATTCATATGTATAGTGAAAGAACATATTTTTATATTAACTCTTGTTTTATGGTTCTGTATATGAACATAATGCACAGAGGGGTCCTTTCATTCATTACTTGTTCACATTCATTGCATTCTGTAAGGTGGGTGTTGTGCTGGACTTTAGAAATACCAAAGCAAGATGACCAAGACACAGAGCTTAGAATTCTGATGGGAAGACAGGCAAACCGTGTAGAGTGTGGTTTGTATAGTGAAGGAAGTGCATGTGCTGAGGTAGGCCAAGAAGTATTTAGGTGAGAACGAGATTTTTCATGGCTAAGATAACTCTTGAAATACTGTTAAAGCATAAGAATGTTCTATGCTGAGGGAACAGCATTGTGGGAGGCACAGAGGAATGAAAGAGCATTATAAATGGGGAAACTTTAAGTAGGTCACTATAATTGGAGCGATGATGCTTGCTGGTTAGTGGCAAAACATGCAGGATGGCTGGGTAGCTCAGTCAGTTAAGTGTCTGACTCTTGGTTTTGGCTCAGTTCATGATCTCACAGTTCATGAGTTCAAGCCCTGCATCTGTCTCTGTGCCGATGGTGGAGGGCCTGCTTGGGATCCTCTCTTTGCCTCTCTCCCACTCATTCTTTCTCTCTCAAAAACAAAAAACAGAAAACAAAAACAAAAACAAAAACAAAAACAAAAACAAATGTGCAAGAAGAGACGAACACATGGACCCCATTACAGCACATCAAGGTATTATGGGCCAAGCTGTGCTAAGGAATTGATAAAGAGCAGGGATATGACATAAATGACTTTGTTCATTCTTTCAACAAATCATTATTGCATGACTGCTGTGTGTCAGGTACTTTTCTGGACATTCGAAGAATAAACTGAAGACGATGTAAAGAGTTTAATATCTGAATATATCTTAAAAGTATAACTAATATAATTTGCTGACAGACAGCAGGATGTTTGGCCTAACCATTAGCAGGAGGGAGCTGTTATTAACTGCGATGGAAAAGACTGTAAAAGGACCAATTTAAGAGAAAAATTAGGAATTCTGTTTTGTGTATGTCATTATGAAACACATGTTAGACATCCAAGAGATATAAAAGTGGGCTATTGAATATATGGTCTGGAGTTCACAAGAGAGGTCTAAGGGATAAATGTAACTTTGGAGTTATCAGCATACAGTTATTCAAACCCATAATACTAGATGAGATGTAGCAGGTGATGGTAGATAGAAAAGACAAGGAGCTAGATGAGATCAAGTAAAATGAAAAGCTGATAGAAAAGAAGACCAAAGACTGAGCCTGGGGGACTTCTACCATGTAGAAGTTCAAGAAATGAAAAGGAGGCAACAAAAGAGACAGAATGGCCAAAATTTAGAAAGGTAACCAGTGTGGTAGCCTGACATCGAAATGAGCAAAATTGTTGGAGGAAGAAAACGTGATCAATTATATCAAATGCCAGGATGATCACATAAACAGAGACTGTTATATTTAGCAACGTGGAGTCATTAGTAATATTAAGGAAAGCAGGTCCACAGGCTTGGTTGTGGCAAACCCTCAACCAGAGTGGATGAAAGAGGAAATGGGAGGAGATAAGGCAGAGATTGTGAGTACAGGCAACTAAAGAATTTTGGGGTAAGGACAAAAGAGGAAAAGGGCAGGAGTGGAAGGGCTAAATGGGGTCAAAAGAGGTTTTTATTTCTTAAGGGAAATAATAGCATCTTTGCATGGTGATAAGGGGAATTGGAAAAGGAAAAAAATACTGACGCAGAAGAAAGAGGGAAGAATTACTGCCTGTCCTTTAGTAGACCACAGGAGATGTGATCTAATTCTAGGTGGCAAGACTGGCTTTGGCTAATAGAAGAGAAGATGGACTTTAAGGGCACATGTTCCAGTGTGTGCGTTAATGTGGTACCAAAACCAGACAAGAGATCATAGGAAAAGTACAGACCAATATCCCATGTAAATATGGACACAAAAGTCTTCAAGAGAACTAGTGTATTAGTTTTCTACGGCTGCCCTAATAAATTACCACTAACAGGGTGGCTGAAAACAACAGAAATTTATTATCTCACAGTACAGGAGGCCAGAGGTCTGAAATCAGTATCTCCGTGCTAAAGTCATGTGTCAGCAGGAGAGGGCTCCTCTGGAGGCTCTAGGGGAGAAACCATTCCTCGCTTTTTCTAGTTTCTGAAGGCAGCTTGAATTCTTCACCTTGTGGCTGCATCACCCCAAACTCTGCCTCCATGGTTATATTATCTTCTCTTCTCCTGTTTGTAATCTCTCTCTGCCTCTTTCTTGTTAGAACACTTATGACTGAATTTGGGGCCCACTCAGATAATCCTTGATAATCTTCTCATGTCAAGTCTTTAATAACACCTGGAAAGTCTTTGTCCTGTAAGATAACATTTCTCTGGGGCTGTCAGAGAATCCAATGTCTTAATTCCAGACTCATTCTTTCCTTCTGTTGAATTTTGTTTCAGGGGCCCAACTATCCCCTTTGAGAGTCCCCTCTCAGTCCCCCAGGCATGTGTATATAAATGAACCCCCACCACAGACACTAGGTGAATTCATTTACCAGAAGCTTCCTTCTGCCTCTGTGTAGGTTAGTTTAACTTGTATAAAAATTGTGGAAGGTATATCATGCACTATACCTAATCTGTACCATGGTGCCATCTAACAGCCAGGTATAAATTTCAGTTCTGGCTTAAGTGGGACCATTTTTTTTAATGCTAGAATTAATTGAGATATCATAAAAGTGCCTAGCCCAGAATCTAGCACATAATAAAAGATTGGTGAATGGTAGGACTCATTATAATTTTTTAATGTTGTTTAATCTCACCAGCAAGTGGGTAGGAATGAAGTCACACAAACATCTAAATCTAACAATCAGTCAGTCTCCAGGGATGAAAGAATCCAGTCCTATAAGAATTCCCCTTTCTGTTTGTATTTCTTTGAGTGTTTAAGGAATATATGCTCATGAAAATGAAAGTCCTGGCTGTCATTTACAGTTTCAATTGCTAGAGACCTACAGCCCCTGGAGACTTTACTTCTATTGTTGGAGCAAAGGTAACACTTTGTAACTAGAGTTTTAATGTATAGATTTTTACTGAGTTATAATTACAATATATGTATGTTTTATATTCTGGTTTTGTTTATATATATTGCATTATAAACTCTTTAAACTTATTGTTTAGCATTATGTAAAAATCACTGTAAGTTGACAGAATATAATTTATTTCACAATCCCTTATTGCTGAAATTTTTATATAAGGTAATAATCCCTAGTAACTGCATATAAATTTGTAATTATGTAGGTGATAGTTCCTGGAACAGATTTCTAGAAATGAAATTACTTGATCAAAATGTACTGATTATCTTCCTTTGAATCCAAATTAAATTTCAGTGCTATCTGGGTATTCTGGCAACTATTACTAGTTATGTTTAAGTTATCTCTCGCTGTATAATAAACTAACCTAAAATATAGCAGCTTAAAACTACAAATACTTATATCTCACAGTTTCCAAGGGTCAAAGAGCTGGGTTCTATCTCAGAGTTTCTCATGAGGTTTCACTTAAGATCTCAAATGGAGCCACAGTCATCTCAGGGCTTGATAAGAGCTAGATAATGCAATTCCAACATGGTTCACCCACATGACTGTGGGCAGGCCTCAGTTTCTTGTTGGCTATTGGACCAAGGTCCTCAGGTCTTTGCTGACAAAGGCCAAAGGTCTCCCTCAGTTCCTTGACACATGGATCTCTCCTTGGAGCAGCTCACAATATGGCAGCTGTTTTCCCCAGAGCAAGTGATTCAAGAGAGAGTGAGAAACAGAGCAACCAAGGTGGAAACGATAGTGTCTGTTAAAGGCCTAGTCTTTGAAATTGCACACTGTCACTTTTGTTCTATTTTTTTTTTGTTGTTAAAAGTGAGTCATTAAGTCCAGCCCACACTCAAGGGGAGGGAAACTGGACTCCAATTTTGGGGTGGCACATCAAAGAATTTGTAGGCATATTTTTAAAATCACCATAACCTAGGAGTTGGGCCGTCCTTCCTTCCTCCCATTCCTTCTTCCTTCTCTCCTTCTTCCCTTCCTTCTTTCTTTTCTTCCTTACCCATTCTTTTTACTTGTTGAAGAAAGGAGCGTGTCCACCCTGACCTCAGATTCCTGAGAAGGATCCCCAGAAGACTAGATTAAAACTTCCAAATAGGCAAAAAATTGGTAGAATTTTCATAAGCCCATGATAGAACCAACATGGTCCTCAAATCATAGGAGTTCCCAGATAGTGTGATGACAGTGGCTGAAGGGGAGAAATTTCAGCCATAGCCAGACCCTATTGCTGGCACATAACTCAGGATGCGCCTCCCTTGAGGAGAAGAGATAATAAGCAGTGTGAAAGAATGCTGAATAAGAGGGCTTCCACAGTAAACAAAATTGCTAACGGTTTGGTGTTTATGGCCTTGTAATTATTAAGATTTGAACTGGCATTTGATACCTCGGATGAACATATCCATTTTTGAATTTAAATCAAATGATTAAACACACACATGGATTTGTTAATGCTAAGGAAATTACTCCAAAAAGCAGGGTGGAAAGGAACTGCAGAAAATAAACTTGAAAACTTCTGTGGAGCAAGCGAGAGAAAGGTTAATCTGCAGGGAAATGCCACTGTGGAAACTTGGATTATTTGTAAGACTTGAAGGACTCACTGGACCTTTATCTGCCTCTCCCTGCCAAATTCGTACTGATAATGATTTAGGAGGAGAAAGAAAGGGAGATGCCTCAGAATGCTGAGCTCAGAGTCAGGAAGGACTTTAGTTACTTCAGTCTTATAACTCTGTGGGAAGAGTTGATAGGGTATGGCCTGGAGGTAGTACAGCTGTTTGCAGTACTAAAAACAAAGTATCAGATCCTTACAGGCACACACAACCATTGTTCTGTGACTGGCTAGGATA
This sequence comes from Prionailurus viverrinus, assembly GCF_022837055.1. NCBI lineage: Eukaryota > Metazoa > Chordata > Mammalia > Carnivora > Felidae > Prionailurus > Prionailurus viverrinus. The sequence goes on along the minus strand of NC_062567.1, from coordinate 52,683,384 downwards.
GAAGGTGGGGATGGGAGATGAAGCAGGTAAACTGTAACCGACAGAGGTCCCATCCTCTGTTACACAGAATGTCAGGGCTGGATCCCTGGGTGGTTCAGTCTGTTAAGCATCTGACTCTTGATTTCAGCTCACGTTGTCATCTCGATGTTAGTGAGTTCCAGCCCCATGCCGGGTTCTGTGCTGATAGTGCAGAGCCTCCTTGCGATTCTCTCTTCCGCTCTCTCTGCCCATTCTCTCTCTTAAAAATAAACAAATAAACTTAAAAAATTAAAAAAAAAAAAAAAAGAATGTCAGGTGGGTCAGGAAGCAATCAGGATTTAGTGTTCCATAAAGCTATGGACCTGGCCCCTCAAAGACCAGATTTAAGTCCTACAAAATAAGAGAAATTTTTGCCTAGCATTGAAAGGAGAATCTTCTGGAACAATACTCTGTAATGCAGTGAATTAAAACTGACCACCACTTTGATAATGTTAATGGAAAATGGCCATTCTCTACAGGCATGTATTGTTTTTCAATTTTTAATGTGTATTTATTTTTGATATATAGAGAGAGACAGAGTGCAAGCATGGGAGGGGCAGAGAGAGAGGGAGACACAGAATCCGAAGCAGGCTCCAGGCTCCGAGCTGTCAACACAGAGCCTGACATGGGGCTCGAACCCATAAACCGTGAGATCATGACCTGAGCCGAAGTCTGGTGCTTAACCAACTGAGCCACCCAGGCACCCCCAGGAATGTATTCTTAATCATAATTAACATTTACTGAGAACTTCTGTGTCATGCAGACTGCTGGTATTTGTATACATTATTTCATTTCATCCTTACAATTATTCTTGACCACTTAACATCACCTCTGACTGAAGATAATAAAACTGAGCCTTACTGAAGTCTCCAAGTAACTTTAACTCTTGTTCAAAGTCTCACAGCTGGCAAGTGGGCAGGGGGAGATTTTAATGCAGTCTCAAACCCTCCAAACTGGATTCAAACCCCTGAGAACAGTCTGGAATGACCTTTTTTTTTTTTTTTTTTTTGGTAACGATTTAGTGGTTAAAGTCTGACCTGCTGGGGAAAGGAAAGAACAGAGGACACACAGACTCAGAATAGACAGGATCTAGCAACAAATGTGTCGGTAGCATGGTCACTTCTCTGGTATAGGGGGTTTTGAGGGCAAAATGGTGAAAAGCTATGGAAATAATGAGAACATAAGAGTGAGGTAGTGCTGACAACATCAGCACTGAAATAGGGCCAATGAAGAATTCCACTATTCACTGGGCACTTGCTGTAAAGGCACTAAGTCTGGGATACGGCAAGAAGGAGGTATTCCAGAAGAAGCCACCCAGCAAGTAGAGACACCCTGATCAGAATGTCACCCTGATCAGAAAATATGAAAAGGGTGGATCGTCTGACCATATCATTGTCCGTGGATATGCCTTGAGCAGAAGATAGCTGCTAACCACAGGTCACATAGGCCCAAATCAATAGGACCCAACCTGTAGGTCCAGCCCCATTCCTGCAGGAGTCCATTATGGGGAAAAGGAGGCTATGGACAAAGATAAGTAATCTACAGAAGATGTCACAAAGTTGCCCAGTTTCCTGGTCACATGCACTGCTTCTGTTCTGCATGGGCATGGGACTGACCAGCACATTCCCTTCAAGCACGTAGGAGTCTATGACCCTGAGAGGAAGCCAGAAATACCAGAATGCCCCAGTTAACACATTGCCCATTTCTCCAACTGCCACAATGTAATGTGTGGGTGGGGTGCAGAAGATCTTTGCGTGGAATTGAAATATTCTTCAGAGAACACAGTGTCTATGTTGTATGCTCAGTGGTCTATGTGTTCAGATCTTCCTTTTACCACTTATTAGATTGACCTTGAGAAATTACTTACCTTCTACAAGTCTAAATTTTCCCATCCATCTGATAGGCTTGATAATAATAATAATGACTACATCATAAGATTATTTTGAGGACTAAGTCACAACATACAGAAAACATTTACCACAGTGAATAGCATATAGTAAAGGTCCTATATGGGGGATTATAGAAATATTTATGTATTAGAGAAAAAAATGTTAGTTCAAACTGGCACAATGTTTAGTATTTTATAAAAACATTATTGATCATTTTTTTTAAATGCACAATGCCTCAAGAGGCTCATTGAGTAAAAAAGATGAAATTTCGTGTAGAAAAGGTAAATAGCATGACCTGGATGAGCTGGAGTTAGAGCATATTTAAGATGCTTGCTGTGCTATCTGTGCTGTTCTGTAAACACCTTCTGTGCTTTCCTGTCTTCAGCTAGAGTCGGCTACTCACACAGCCTCTGTGAGGGCCCAGGGCATGGATTGGGACAGTGTAGTCCTCAGGGCCATGCAGGGCATGTGGAAAAGAGTGTAAAGTGGATAGAATGCACAAGATGAGATGTGTAGAGTGGGATTGAGAATGCTGCAAAAGCAGGAAATCTGAGCTAGTGATGAGCAGGAGAAATGCAAGCCTCCCAGGAGTTCTTGGAGACACTCAAAAGGAAAATGGATATCCAACTACATGTGCAATGGGAGTTTGAGCAAATTTTATTTAAATCTTGAAGTACTGGATAGCCACAGCAGGTTCAAGGACTCTGAGGACTTACAAACAGCTGATACTTAGGTTACAATTATTAGTTTGATTCCAAACTTAATCATATTGGTCAATGGTTGACAAAAATGGTGATGCGTCTTGAAGTACTCATTTATCTGTGTTTTCATGAAGGCATTTGTGTTCTGCTGAAGGAAGGCACAGTGGGCTGAATATAAGCTTGCCAAAGCCAAATCCTAATCCCCAGAACCTGTGAATATGATACATGGGTAAAAGCGGTTTTGCAGCTGCAATTAATTTAAGGATTTTGAGCTGAGGGGATTATCCTGGATTATTCAGGCGGGGCCAGTGTAGTCACAAGGGTTCTTTTTAAAAAATTATTTATTTATTAAAATTTACATCCAAGTTACTTAGCATGTAGTACAATAATGATTTTAGGAGTAGAATCCAGTGATTCATCACCTACGTATAACACCCAGTGCTCATCCCAATGAGTGTCCTCCTTACTGCCCCTTGCCCATGTAGCCCATTCCCCCACCCACAACCCCTCCAGCAACCCTCAGTTTGTCCTCTGTATTTAAGAGTCTTTTATTTTTTGTCCCCCTCTCTGTTTTTACATTATTTTTGCTTCCCTTACCTTATGTTCACCTGTTTTGTATCTTAAATTCCACATATGAGTGAAGTCATATGATATTTGTCTTTCTCTGACTAACTTCACTTATCATAATACACTCTAGTTCCAGCCACGTTGTTGCAAATGGCAAGATTTCATTCTTTTTGATTGCCGAGTAATATTCCATTGTATATATATACTACATCTTCTTTATCCATAAATCAGTGGATGGACATTTGAGCTCTTTCCATAATTTGGCTATTGTATACAGCACTACTATAAACATTGGGGTGCATGTGCCCCTTTGAAACAGCACCCCTATATCCTTTGGATAAAACCCAGTAGTGCAATTGCTGGGTCATAGGGTAGTTATATTTTAAACTTTTTTTGAGGAACCTCTATATTGTTTTCCAGAGTGGCTGCACCAGTTTACATTTCCAGCAGCAGTGCAAAAGTGTTCCTATTTCTCTACATCCTCGTCATCTGTCATTGCCTGAATTGTTAATTTTAGTCATTCTGAAAGGTGTGAGGTGTTATCTCATTATGGCTTTGACTTGTATTTCCCTGATGATGAGTGATGTTGAGCATTTTTTTCCTGTGTCTGTTAGCCATCTGGATGTCTTCTTGGGAAAAGTGCCTATTCATGTCTTTTGCCCATTTCTTCACTGGCTTATTTGTTCTTTGGGTGTCGAGTTTGATAAGTTCTTTATAGATTTTGGACACTAACCCTTTATCTGGATATGTCATTTGCAAATATCTTCTCCCTTTCTGTCAATTGCCTTTTAGTTTTGCTGATTGTTTCCTTTGCTGTGCATAAGATTTTATCTTGATTAGGTCCCAGTAGTTCATTTTTGCTTTCATTTCCCTTGCCTACGGAGACACGTTGAGTAAGAAGTTGCTGTGGCCAAGGTGAAAGAGGTTCTTGCCTGCTTTCTCCTCTAGGATTTTGATGGCTTCCCATCTTACATTTAGGTCTTTCATCCATTTTGAGTTTATTTTTGTTTGTGGTGTAAGAAAGTGGTCCAGGTTCATTCTTCTGCATGTTGCTGTCCATTTTTCCCAATACCATTTGCTAAAGGGACTGTCTTTATTCCATTGGGTATTCTTTCTTCTTTTGTAAAAGCTTAGTTGGGCATACGTTTGTGGGTCCTTTCTGGGTTTTCTATTCTGTTCTGTTGTTCAAAGGGTCTGTTTTTGTGCCAGTACCATACTGTCTTGATGATTACAGCTTTGTAATACAGCTTGAAGTACAGGATTGTGATGCCTCAAGCTTTGGTTTTCTTTTTCAGGATTGCTTTGGCTATTCAGGGTCTTTTGTGGTTCTATACAAATTTTAGGATTGTTTGTTCTAGCGCTGTGAAGAATGCTGGTGTTACTTTGAGAAGGATTGAACTGAATATGTAGATTGCTTTGTGTAGTATCAACATTTAAACAATATTTGTTCTTCCAATCCATGAGCATAGAATGTTTTTCCATTTTTTTGTGTGTCTTCTTCAATGTCTTTCATAAGCTCTCTATAGTTTTCAGTGTATAGATTTTTCACTTCTTTGGTTAAGCTTATTCTTAGGTATTTTATGGTTTTTGGTGCAATTGTAAATGGAATTGATTCCTTGATTTCTCTTTCTGCTACTTCATTATTGGTATAGAGAAATGCAACCAATTTCTGTGCATTGATATTTATATCATGCGACTTTGCTGAATTCATGGATCAGTTCTAGCAGTTTTTTGGTGGAATCTTTTGGGTTTTCCACATAGAGTATCATATTGTCTCTGAGGAGTGAAAATTTGACTTCCTCCTTGCTGATTTGAATGCCTTTTATTTCTTTGTGTTGTCTGATTGCTGAGGCTAAGACTTCCAACACTATGTTGAATAACAATGATGAGAATGGACATCCTTGTCGTGTTCCTGCCACAAAGCTATCAGTTTTTCCCCACTGAGGATGATATTAGCAGTGGGTCTTTCATATATGGCTTTTAAATCTTGAGCTATGATCCTTCTATCTCTACTTTCTTGAGGGGTTTTTATCAAGAAAGGATGCTGTATTTTGTCATATGCTTTCTCTGTATCTATTGAGAGGATCATGTGGTCCTTATTCTTTTTTTTTTTATTAATGTGATGTGTCACATTGATTGATTTGCAGATACTGAACCAGCCCTGCATCCCAGGTATAAATCCCACTTGATCATGGTGTATTGTTGGATCCAGTTGGCTAGTATCTTGTTGAGAACTTTTTCATCCACATTCATTAGGGAAATTGGACTATAGTTCTCCTTTTTTTTAGTGAGGTCTTTGTCTGGTTTTGGAATCAAGGTAATTCTGGCCTCGTATAAGTTTGGAAGTTTTCCTTCCATTTCTATTTTTTTGGAACAGATTCAAAAGAATAGATGTTAGCTCTCCTTTAAATGTTCAGTAAAATTTCCCTGGAAAGCCATCTGGCCGTGGACTCTTGTTTTTTGGGAGATTTTTTATTACTAATTCAATTTCCTTACTGGTTATGGATCTGTTCAAATTTTCGTTTTCTTCCTGTTTCAGTTTTGGTAATTTATATGTTTCTAGGAATTTGTCCATTTCTTCAAGATTGCCCAATTTGTTGGCGTATAATTGCTCATAATATTCTCTTATTATTGTTTGTATTTCCACAGTGTTGGTTGTGATCTCTCTTCTTTCATTCTTCATTTTATTTATTTGGATTCTTTTCTTTTTCTTTTTGATCAGTCTGGCTAGGGGGTTATCAATTTTATTAATTCTTTCAAATAACCAGCTCCTGGTTTCATTGATCTGTTCTACTCTTTTGTGTTTTTTTTATTTCAATATCATTGATTTCTGCTCTATATTATTTTCTGTCTTCTTCTGGTTTTGGGCATTATTTGCTGTTCTTTTTCCAGATATTTAAAATGTAAGGTTAAGTTGTGTATCTGAGACCTTTATTCCTTCTTTAGGAAGGCCTGGATTGCTATATACTTCCTTCTTATGACCGCCTTTGCTGAATCCCAGAAGTTTTGGGCTGTCCTGTTATAATTTTCATTGGCTTCCATGTACTTTTTAATTTCCTCAGTTAACCCATTAATTCTTTAGTAGGACGTTCTTTAATCTCCAAGTATTCATGGTCTTTCCAAATGTTTTCTTGTGGTTGACTTCAAGTTTCATATCATTGTGGATTGAAAATATGCACGGTATGATCTTGATCTTTTTGTGATTGTTGGGGGCTGATTTGTGTCCCAGTTTGTGATCTTTTCTGGTAAATGTTCCATGTGCACTTGACAAGAATGTGTATTCTGTTGCTTTAGGATGCAATGTTCTGAATATACCTGTTAAGTCCATTCAGTTCAGTGTATTATTCAAAGCTATTGTTTCCTTGTTGATTTTCTGCTTCGATGATCTGTCTATTGTTGTAAGTGGGGTGTTGAAGTCTCCTACTATTATGGCACTATTATCAATTAGTTTCTTTATGTTTGTGATTAATTGATTTATATAGTTGGGTATTTCCACATTGGGCTCATAAATGTTTACAATTTTTAGGTCTTCTTGGTGGATAGTCCCTTAATTATGATATAATGCCCTTCTTCATCTCTTGTTACAGTCTTTATTTTAAAATCTAGTTTGTCTAATATAAGTATGGTTACTCCAGCTTTCTTTTGGTGACCATTAGCATGATAGATGGTTCTCCATCCCCTTACTTTCAATCTGAAGGTGCCTTATGTCTAATATAGGTCTTTTATAAACAGCATGTAGATGGATCTTATTTTCTTATATATATGTATACATAAGTACGTCTTTTTGATTGGAGCATTTGGTCCATTGGCATTTAGAGTGAGTACTGAAAGATAGGAATTTATTGCCACTGTGTTGCCTGTATAGTTGGAGTTTCTGGTGATGTTCTCTTGTCCTTTATAGTCTTTGTTGATTTTGGTATTTTTTGTTTTGTTTCATCTTTTCTCCCTCAGAGAGTCCCCCTTAAAATTTGTTACAGGGCTGGTTTAGAGGTCATGAACTCCTTTAGTTTTTGTTTGTCTGGCAAACTCTTTATCTCTCCTTCTACTTCAAATGACAACTTGCTGGATAAAGAATTCTTGGCTGCATATTTTTCCAATTCACCACATTGAATATATCCTGCCACTCCTTTCTAGCCTGCCCAGTTTCTGTGGATAGGCTGCTGCAAACCTGTTCTGTTTTCTCTTATAGGTTAAGGACTTTTCTCCCTTGCTGCTTTCATAATTCTTTCCCTGTCTGTGTATTTTGTGAATTTGACTATGCTATGCCTTGGTAATGATTGATTTTTGTTGAATCTAATGGGAGTTCTCTCTGTACTTCTTGGATTTTGATGTCTCTGTCTTTCTGCAGATTAGGAAAGTTTTCCACTATAATTTGCTCACATAAACCTTCTAACCCTTTTTCTATCTCTTCATCTTCTGGGAATCCTCTAATTCAGATGTTATTCCTTTTTAATAAGTTACTGAGTTCTCTAATTCTTGTATCATGCTCTTTTGCCTTAATTTTCCTCTTTTTTTTTTGCTTCATTATTCTCCATAATTTTGTCTTCTATATCATTGATTCTCTGCTCTGTTTCATCCATCCTTGCTGCCGTGGCATGCATTTGAGATTGCATCTAGGTTATAGCATTTTTAGTTTTGTCCTGACTACATTTTACTTCTTTATCTCCATACAAAGGTATTTTATGCTTTTTTTTTCAACCCCAGCTAGTATTCTTATTATTGTAGTTCTAAATTATAGTTCAGACATCCTACTTATATCTGTGTTGATTAAGCCCCTGGGTATCATTTTTTTCCTGTTCTTTCTTTTTGGGTGAATTCTTCTTTTTGTCATTTTGGAGAAAGAAAAAGAATTAATAAAGTACAAAATTAAAATTAAAAACTTAAAAACAACACAAAAAATCAAATAAAGGAAACAAGATCCTAGGTGTTTTGGTCCGGTTGTTGAGAAAACTTGATATAATAGAGAAAAAAAGGAAAGAAAAGAAAAAAATGTAAGAAAAAGTTTAAAAATTAAAAAAAAGTATATGATAAAATAGAATAAAATGAAATAGAATTTTAAAATTTACAAAAAATAAACATAGTAAAAAGAATTAAATTTTTTTTGTTTATTTTCTTTGAGAGAACACAAGTGGGGTAAGGGTAGAGAGTGGGAGACATAGGATCTGAAGCGGGCTTTGTGTTGACTGTCTGAGAGAGGCAAGCCTAATGTGGAGCCCCAACTCACAAACTGCAAGATCATGACCTGAACTGAAGTTGGAAGTTCAACTGACTGAGCTATCCTGTTGCCCTGACACACTTTATTTTTATCTTCTATGTCTTCAACTGTATTTTTAGCAGTACCTATTTTCCCTTGTGCTCCTTTCAACTCATTTTGTTCTGTGAATGATTTTATATTTTCTCTTTTCTGATTTCTCCCAGCTTATATTCTATCACTTTCTATTTCTTCACCAAACTTCTCAAACTCAAAGAATTATTAATATAACTGCTGTTAGTTAAATAAATGAGCCTATAAAAGAAATTGTGTTTCAAGTTGCATATGTGTCTGGGTAGTCAGAGTAACGTCAAGGTATTCCAGATAATATGAGGAAATGTTGAGGAAAGGTTGTGTTACCACCTACAAATATAATTGTATAGTGGATTTTTGCTCAGGTGTTATCAAAGAGTGTATCCTGAAAATAGGGGCAATCAATGGATGAACCTTCTTATAATAGCTAATTCTGCTCTTATTGATAGTATGTAGTAGAAGTGAGTTACTAGTATGTGTCATGAAGAGCAATGTCTAGTGAAGAGTTTGCTAATACAGTGCCTGGTAAGCCTCCTATGGTAAATAGGAAAATAAAACCTAAGACTCATAGTATAGCAGGGGATCATTCAATGTTGACTCCATGAAGGGTGGTGAGTCAGCTAAATACTTTTATTCCTATGGAAATAGCAATGATTATGGTAGCTGATGTGAAGTATGCTCATGTATCAATGTCTATTCCCAAGGTGAACATGTGGTGAGCTCATACAGTGAAACCTAGAAAGCCAATAGATATTATTGCTCAGACTATTCCTATCTCTGCTCCATGTTCTTGTATTATAGAGGTAATTGCTTAGTTAAGATTTGCTCATGTATGTTAAATATCTGGTGGTAATTTTTGCTCCTTGGTAACATTATTCTAGTGAGTGTTCTTAACTTGTTAGTTGATTTTCCTTTTCCTTTCTTCTTCTGCTTCTTCTCCTTCTCCATCTAGTACTTTATGTGACTCCTGAACAAATTTATTTTTTAGAATTTATCAGTGAAACAGATCATTTCCCCAGTTATTTGCAGGAGTTTTAGGGAGTGAGAGAGGACCAACACTTTGTGGCAGAATAGCTGGATAGGTAACCATAAGTTTTGTTTGTTTATTTGTTTAACAATATAAAATGTTTCTTCCACTGCTATAGAGACAGATTGCTTCATTAAAAATGGCCCCTTTGTATGACTTCTCATTTGGCTTTGCCTTCACCAATATTTGGAACCAAACTGAATTCCTGCAGTTAATGTATGTTCCTTCTAACTATTATTGTAGACCTGGGATATAAGTTTTTGTACCTTTGTGTGTGTACCTCTGTTCCAGGAAATGTACTTTTATGTTGGATCTTTTGAGCTATACAGTTGCAGCATTTGCCCCAACCCCCTCTGTTTCTTTGTGAGCATTTGCCTGCTTGATTCTCATTGATTTTGAAAGCTCTTTAACCTATTTTATGGTTTGGAGTTTTAACTGTCTTCTAGTTTTGCCAAAAACAACTTTAGTGTTTTGTTTCTCTTTTTCTTCATTGGTTTTGGATGATTTCCAGGAAAGGAAGGCAGAAATGCCAATTTTATGCCACTATTTTCAAACAGGATATTTCTATCTTAAATTTAGACATTCCTCATCCTTGCTCTCCTCCCCCCATTTACATTCTTCCTCTTTGTAATTTATCTGAGTTCATAGTCTCATCTGAATGAATTACTATCAAATTGTCATCTTTATCCATGGCTTCTCTTCTTTTGATTATTCTCTCCTTTGTCTATTGTCATCTTCACATGGATATTTCTAAGAAATCCCTTATATTATTGTCCTTCTCTATACTTTTATGTTCCTGATCTTAGTCAATGGCATCACAGTTCTCTCAGGTCATCTAGCTGAAAATCCTAGAATTAAATTTGTGTGCCTCTTTTTGTCCATTCTATATTCAAAATTTTTCCTACATCATCTTTTTCTTTTTATTTCCACTGTTATCATTCTAAACTGGACCCCACACGTAGATACTGCAAACTATTATTCCTGTATGCCTTATCCAATGCCAATTCAACCATTCACTGTGTCAAAGTTAACTTCCTTAAATACATCTCATTGTGTTATTCTTTTCCTCAAAAACCTCCATGGCTTACCAACATACACATAAAAATCTCTTTGACCTTCCTTAAATTGACATCTGGACTGTCTACCAACATAAAATTATTTCCTAAGAATACTCTTCATTCCTTTATTATGTAACTTTATCTTTTGTTCTTTAGCTGGTAGGTCTATTTCTTCATCCTCATTTGCTGATATTCAAGGTTCTGCTTAATGAGGCCCTTTCAAAATATCCATTTGTAGTTATTTGCTCCTTTCTCTACACTCTTAAAATTCTTTTTTTTATACTTATTTTTTGCACACATTGTTGCATGTTGTGCATGTGTTTGCCTTCCCCGTTCCTATCAATTCCTGAAATACAAGAACAGTGCCTTTTTCAACTTATATTATCCATATCACATAATATATAGTACTTGCATAATGAATGTCATTTCTTGATTTGAATTTAAATAAGTTATGCTAACAGATATTTGTAGTATACCCTAGTGAATAAACATACATAAACTTATTTTTATATACAATAATTATATACATATCTTATATATAATTACATATATTGCTAATATAGTATGTTATATATAATAATATGTATTATATATATGTATTTTTTTTCTTTCTTTCTTCTTGGATTCTACTTTATTTGGTAAAACTCAGAAGCTAACAACCAATTCACTTCTCTCTGAGGAAGGCAGTTGACCAGAGACAAAAAGCTGTTGATTGGGCATCACCCAAGCAATATAAAACTATCTCCAGGTTTTATACTCAGGCAATCCGTGGCCTAGTGGTCAGGCCTCCAAATCCAAAGCTCTCAGAAGAAATAAAAGAGAGTAAAAGGGAGCTCTCATTTTGAGACAAAATCTTCTTGCTCCTCTTTTCCCCTACCCACAACCTGCCCATCCTCTAGCTTCAACAAAGATAATAGAAGACAAAGCATGAATGTGAGAGATAGACAGGCATACAGACACACACACACACACACACACACACAGACAATTTTCTTTCTTTCAAAGAGCTACAAAATCCCTTCCTGGAAGGAAGACAATTGGCAACACCACTCAAGGCTTGGTGGTCCAAGGTGATGGTTGGAATCATGTGGAACTGGTAAAAATTAAGGGGAAAAAACATTTCACTGTCAGTTCACTTCCAGGTCTCCAGTGAACTGGTTTCAGTTTTAGGAAATCCTCATTTCCAAAAGAAGTGGACTGTGGCCTCTGGGGCAGCTGGTTTAGGGAAAGGTTTCCCATGATAAGGAAGTCAATGGTGGGAAATGGAGAATCAGGGTAGGAGGGCAAAGCCTTTGAGGAGAGTGTAGGAAAGGAGATCCTTGCCCTTGGATATTTATAAATAAATAATATATTGTGATATATAATAAAATTATCAATATTATTTATTGTGTTATGTAACATACACTTAAAATTTGTTTGAATTTTTATGTACTAATACAATGTCTTTTAGTATTCCTTTAATTTTTATTTTCCAGTATATATTTTTTAAAAGCCCCTGCATCTACCTTTCCAATGGTTTGAAAAATTTGCATGGTGAGGTGTATGTATCCTGGTTATCAGGAGATTAAACACTTTTTAACTTGTTATGGAGTTTACTGTCCTTCCTCTGCAACATATTACTACTTGTTAGGTATTCTTTCCATTTATTTTTCAAAGCACCAATAGCACAAGGTTGTTGTAGATTTCCTGAGTTTTACTGACAGTTTGGGGTTATAGAACATTGTTAGAGTGCTCAGCACAAAAATTTCCCAGCCACCTCTGCCATATGGAAGTTATCACTGTACAACCTTCTTAGGATTCTCCTTGCTGATTTCTTGCTCATCTATTCCTCCCAATCCTCATCTATTTTGCAAGATACTTCTCCATAATTCCGTAACTCCCAAAGTAGTTATCTATTTTACCTTCCAGGAAAAGATTCAAAATTCTTGTTGCTTTATATATCAAGATGCTTTTAGTAGGTACAGAAAACCCTATGCAAAATGGCTTAAGTCACTAAAATGTTTATTACCTCATACATGAAGTCCAGAGGTAGGGAGGTTCTAGCTGGAGTTAAAGGTTCAATGACACCATAAAGTACCCTGGTTCTTTAGAGTTTGTTTTTCTTATCTACAATCCTTAGTGTATTGCTTTCTTTCCCAGGCTACCTCTCTTCACAAAATATCTGCAGCAGTTCTCAGCATCATAATTAAACACAACATTGATAAGTACAGAGAGATTGTCTCCTCCAGTTTCTTATTCTTAAGGGAAGAGAAATCTTTCCCAGAAGCCTCCACTCAGAACTCCCTCATATACCTATAGGAAGCCCCAGCCCTCATGCGTCACTGACTTAGATAGGCAAGATTTACTTCTGAGTTAGGGATATGCCCACTTTTGCATAGGAATACAAATTCTCAAAATATTGTAAGCATGGAAGAAGTAGGAAATTAATTTTGTATAGGCAACCAATAGTGCTTGCATACTTCATTATGCATCACAATTTAATACTTTCTGTTCTTCTTTAAATTTTTTCTGCCTAAAAAGATCGATGGGGGAAACTCATCTTTATAATCATACCAATATAGTGAGGTATCTTCTCTAAAGAGAAGTGCAGTTTTTTTGTTTGCTTATTTTGTTTTGTGAGGAATTCTGCTTTCTTGGGCTCATCAGCTCAACCTGCAGCAATTAGCTATTACACAACATGTTTTTTCCATCTTATGATTTTTTAATTTTTAATTTGTCTTCAATTTTGCAAGGTCTTAGTGAGAGCATATCTAGGTCTTTAAAATTACTCGATTTATTTATTTATTTATTTACTTATTTATTTATTTATAAGTGTTTATTTATTTTTGAGAGAGAGAGAGAGAGAGAGAGAGAGAGCATGCATGTATGGGCACATGAGCTGAGGAGGGGCAAAGAGAGAGGGAGACAGAATCCAAAGTGGGCTGTTTGCTGACAGCAGGAAGCCTGATGCGGGGCTTGAACTCATGAACTGTGAGATCATGACCTGAGCCCAAGTTGGGCACTTAACTGGCTGAGCGACCCATGTGCCCCCCCCCTTTCTAAGTTTATTTATTTATTTTGAGAGAGTGAGAGAGACAGTGAGTAAGGGAGGGGCAGAGAGAGAGGGTGAGAGAGAATCCCAAGCAGGCTCCATGCTGTCAGCACAGAGTTTGACAAAGGGGTCAATCTCCCTACCCTGAAATCAGCACCTAAGCCAAAGTCAAGAGTTAGACTCCCAACTGACTGAGCCGCCCAGAAGCCCCTAAAATTGTCTCCTTTTCATCAGGCAAATTTCCTCATTCTTGTTGTAAGAATCAGAAAGCGAACTAGTGTCAATGGATTATTGGGTTTTTGGCTGCATTGCCTTAACATCAATTAACACTTTGCCTTGTCTCTTAACCTAGTAGTGATGAGGCACAGAAAACCACTGGATTACTTCAAGAAATTTATTCTGCCTGGCTTATATAATCTTGACTACTTAAATCCATGATAAATATCCTCTTTGAATGTACAAATAATGAATACAGCTAATAACTTTAACATTTGCTTATCACTATATCAAAAAGATGCATCAAATGTCTATTTTTCAACGTCAATATATTTTAGTATCACATTAGTGTTTTCAAAAGATATTTTATGTTGTCTTGATAATATACCAGGTGGCATAAAGGTCAAAACTCCAAAGACTGGAGTTTAATGACCATGTCTGTATATATTTTTTCTTTTATAATACATAATCTCAAGACCTTGAATATCATAAGTGTCATTGGCTATTTCAATTTTAAGGGATACAAAATAAAAAGTGAACTGAACAAAATTAGTATTCATGAGATAATACAAATCTGGAGGAATGTAAAATGTAATCCCATAGCCAGATTATACTTTTCTCACAAATCTTGCCAAAAATATGTGTGAATTATTTGATTATCATATGTAAGAAAAGACAACCAAAATAGGAGTCTTGTTTGCTTAAGGTTTAAGTAGAAACCAATTCAATTCAATGTGCACTTACTGAGAATGTATACAAGATATGTAAGCAATATAAAGATGATAAAGTACTTAGAGTTTAATTAACAAGCTGATACAAAAAATCATGTTAATTTATGCTACCTAAATCAAATTATAAACTTATTAGTATTACTTATATTTATAAATTATATATAGATCTTTTTATATAGAGACTTTATATTTCATTATGTCAGATCCTATCACCAACATGATCTGCTATCAACTAATTTTGATTTGCTGTTGGAAGCCCTGATCACAACAGAAGAAACTCCAATGATACAAACATAACTAAGGATCCTACATTTAAAAACTCTTCAATAGAGTGCTTTGAATTCCTAAAAGGCAACAATAACCTACATTTTTGAATTAAAAAATCAGAATTGAGTGAAATGAGAAAGAAAAGTCTATTAGTTTAACTAAGAACAATGTCCTGCAAACCTGAACCCAGTGTTCAGAAAATATTACAAATGTCATCTCAAACACTCTTAGATGTCTTCATCCTTCCTTCTCCCTGAATGTAATAAATTCCTACTCTGTCTTAATTTATTAACTAAATTCTAAACTACTACTATAAGCTATTTGTGGCAATCTTTTAATGAAAATGAAAAATCCTAACCAGAATTGCTGCCTCACTAGACGTTTACTCTCTTCAGCTTTTAGAAAGCACTTATTTTGGGTCAGATTTTTACATAGCCAATATCGTAGTCCCTGTGATTACAGTTCTAAATTCACATTAAGCCCTTTGGGTTCTAGCACTAACCACCTTACAGTTGTTCTAATAGTCTGGACTAGCACGCATGTGTGAGGTTTACCAGTTCACAGCTTCCAGTTTCATTTTAGCTGGACATCCTTTTGCGCTTTCTGACCCCTCAACTTAAGAGTTCTAAAATAAATTAATGTCGGCCTCTGAGACCTGCGGGGAGGGCCTGTGCAAGATGGAGACAAGAGATCCGGACTTCTGAACTTGTACTGGAAGAGATAAAATGTGCAAGCCATTCGGGATGCTAGGGAGGCTGGGGCTGAACTGAAGAAGACAGAGGCACGCAGGTGTGAAGGGGCCAATCCAAGGAACAAATCAAAGCTCACCTGGTGGAGGGTCCAAACTATTACTAAGAGTAGGGTAACAATATAACCAAAGTCACAACAGTAGAAATCAAGTAACAGTCCCTGAAAAACACCTCCTGAAGAGCCAGGCTCTGGACAGTGTATGACCCTCCTTTAATATAGCAGGGCTCACAGGTGCAGAGCACACAACAAGCTTTTAAAATGCATAAGGGACAGAAAACTAGCCAAAATGATGAAACAAAAG
Organism: Prionailurus viverrinus; assembly: GCF_022837055.1. Taxonomy (NCBI): domain Eukaryota; kingdom Metazoa; phylum Chordata; class Mammalia; order Carnivora; family Felidae; genus Prionailurus; species Prionailurus viverrinus. The sequence continues at coordinate 52,667,544 of NC_062567.1, read as the reverse complement.
AATTCTCCTCAAAAGAAATTCCGGGAAGTAGTAACAGCTAACGAATTGATCAAAACTGATTTAAGCAATATAACAGAACAAGAATTTAGAATAATAGTCATAAAATTAATCGCTAGGCTTGAAAAAAGCATAGAGGACAGCAGAAAATCTATTGCTACAGAGATCAAGGGACTAAAAAATAGTCATGATGAATTAAAACATGCTATAAACGAGGTGCAAAATAAAATGGAGGCAGCCACAGTGCAGATTGAAGAGGCAGAGGAGAGAATAGGTGAATTAGAAGATAAAATTACACAAAAAGAGGAGTCTGAGAAAAAAAGAGATAAAAAAAATCCAGGAGTACAAGGGGAGAATTAGAGAACTAAGTGATGCAATCAAACAGAATAATATCTGTATCATAGGAATTCCAGAAGAAGAAGAAGAAGAGAGAGAAAGGGGCTGAATGTGTACTTGAACAAATCATAGCTGAGAACTTCCCTGATCTGGGGAAGAAAACAGGCATTGAAATCCAAGAGGCACAGAGATCTCCCTTCAGATGTAACTTGAATCAATCTTCTGCATGACATATCATAGTGAAACTGGCAAAATACAAGGATAAAGAAAGATCTGAAAGCAGCTAGGGATAAACGGGCCTTAACATACAAAGGTAGACACATAAGGGTAGCAGCAGACCTAACTACTGAAACTTGGCAGGCCAGAAAGGAATGGCAGGAAATCTTCAATGTGATGAACAGAAAAAATATGCAGCTGAGAATCCTTTACCCAGAAAGTCTGTCATCCAGAATAGGACACATAAAGGTTTTCCCAAACAAAAACTGAAGGAATTCATCACCACTAAACCAGCCCTACAAGAGATCCTAAGGGGACTCCATGAGTGAAATGTTGTAAGGACCACAAAGTACCAGAGACACCACTACAAGCATGAAACCTACAGATATCACAATGACTCTAAACCCATATCTTTCAATAATAACACTGAATGTAAATGGACTAAATGCTCCAAACAAAAGACATAGGGTATCAGAATGGATAAAAAAAACAAGACCTGTCTGTTTGCTGTTTACAAGAGACTCATTTTAGACCTGAGGACACCTTCAGATTGAAAGTGAGGGGATAGAGAACTATCTATCATGCTATGGAAGTCAAAAGAAAGCTGGAGTAGCCATACTTATATCAGACAAACTAGGCTTTAAATTAAAGGCTGCAACAAGAGATGAAGAAGGGCATTATATAATAATTACAGGGTCTATCCATCAGGAAGAGCTAACAATTATAAATGTCTATGCACCAAATTCGAGAGCCCCCAAATATATAAAACAATCATAAACATAAGCAACCTTATTGATAAGAATCTGCTAATTGCAGGAGACTTTAATACTCCACTTACAACAATGGATAGATCATCTAGACACAGGATCAATAAAGAAACAAGGGCCCTGAATGATACATTGAATCAGATGGACATAACACATATATTTAGAACTCTGTATCCCAAAGCAACAGAATAGACTTTCTTCTCGAGTGCACATGGAACATTCTCCAAGATAGATCACATACTGGGTCACAAAACAGCCCTTCATAAGTATACAAGAATTGAGATCATACCATGCACACTTTCAGACCACAATGTTATGAAACTTGAAATCAACCACTGGAAAAAGTCTGGAAAACCTCCAAAAGCATGGAGGTTAAAGAACACCCTACTGAAGAATGAATGGGTCAACCAGGCAATTAGAGAAGAAATTAAAAAATATATGGAAACAAATGAAGATGAAAATACAACAATCCAAACACTTTAGGATACAGTGAAGGCAGTCCTGAGTGAAAAATACATTGCAATCCTGGCCTATCTCAAGAAACAAGAAAAATCCCAAATACAAAATCTAACATCACACCTAACGGAACTAGAAGAAGAACAGCAAAGACACCCCAAACCCAGCAGAAGAAGAGAAATAATAAAGAGCAGAGCAGAAATAAACAATATAGCATCTAAAACAACAGTAGAACAGATCAATAAAACCAAGAGTTGGTTTTTTGAAAAAATAAACAAAATTGATAAACCTGTAGCCAGGCCTCTCAAAAAGAAAAGGGAGAGGACCCAAATAGATAAAATCATGAATGAAAATGGAATTATTACAACCAAATCCCTCAGAAATACAAGCAATTATAAGGGAACACTATGAAAAATTATATGCCAACAAACTGGACAACCTGGAAGAAATGGACAAATTCCTAAGCAACCACACACTTCCAAAACTCAAACAGATAGAAATAGAAAATTTGAACAGACCCATAAACAGTGAAGAAATTGAATCAGTTATCAAAAATCTCCCAACAAATAAGAGTCCAGGACCAGATGGCTTCCCTGGGGAATTCTACCAGACATTTAAAGCAGAGATAATACCTATCCTTCTCAAGCTGTTCCAAAAAATAGAAAGGTAAGGAAAACTTCCAGACTCATTGTATGAAGCCAGCATTACTTTGATTCCCAAACCAGGCAGATACCCAGCAAAAAAAGAGAACTACAGGCCAATATCCCTGATGAATATGGATGCAAAAATTTTCAACAAGATACTAGCAAATCAAATTCAACAGCATATAAAAAGAATTATTCACCATGATCAAGTGGGATTCATTCCTGGGCTGCAGGGCTGGTTCAACATTCACAAATCAATCAACGTGATACATCGCATTAATAAAAGAAAAGATAAGAACCATGTGATCCTGTCAATTGATGCAGAAAAAGCACTTGACAAAATTCAGCATTCTTTCTTAATAAGAACCCTTGAGAAAGTCGGGATATAAAGAACGTACTTAAACATCATAAAAGCCACTTATGAAAAGCCCACAGCTAATATCATCCTCAATGGGGAAAAAGTGAGAGCTTTCCCCCTGAGGTCAGGAACATGACAGGGATGTCCACACTCACCGTTGTTGTTTAACATAGTGTTGGAAGAGCTAGCATCAGCAATCAGACAACAAAAGGAAATCAAAGGCATCAAAATTGGCAAAGATGAAGTCAAGCTTTCACTTTTTGCAGATGACATGATACTGTACATGGAAAACCTGATAGACTCCACCAAAAGTCTGCTAGAACTGACACATGAATTCAGCAAAGTCGCAGGATACAAAATTAATGTACAGAAATCAGTTGCATTCTTATACACTAATAATGCAGCAACAGAAAGACAAATAAAGAAACTGATCCCATTCACAATTGCACCAAGAATCATAAAATACCTAGGAATAAACCTAACCAAAGATGTAAAACATCTGTATACTGAAAACTATAGAAAGCTTATGAAGGAAATTGAAGAAGATACAAAGAAATGGAAAAACATTCCATTCTTCTGATTGGAAGAATAAATATTGTTAAAATGTCAATACTACCCAAAGCTATCTACACATTCAATGCAATCCCAATCAAAATTGCACCATCATTCTTCTTGAAGCTAGAACAAGCAATCCTAAAATGTGTATGGAACCACAAAAGACCCCGAATAGCCAAAGTAATATTGAAGAAGAAGACCAAAGTGGGAGGCATCACGATCCCAGACTTTAGCTTCTACTACAAAGCTGTAATCATCAAGACATCATGGTATTGGCACAAAAACAGACACATAGACCAATGGAATAGAATAGAGATTCCAGAACTGGACCCACAAATGTATGGCCAACTAATCCTTGACAAAGCAGGAAAGAATATCCAATGGAAAAAAGATAATCTCTTTAATAAATGGTGCTGGGAGAACTGGACATCAACATGCAAAAGACTGAAATCAGACCACTCTCTTACACCATTCACAAAAATAAACTCAAAATGGATGAAGGACCTGAATGTGAGACAGGATACCATCAAAACCCTAGAGGAGAAAGCAGGAAAAAACCTCTCTGACCTGAGCCGCAGCAATTTGTTACTTGACACATCTCCAAAGGCGAGGGAATTAAAAGCAAAAATGAACTATTGGGACCTCATCAAGATAAAAAGCTTCACACTGCAAGGGAAACAATCAACAAAACTACAAGGTAACCGATGGAATGGGAAAAGATATTTGCGAATGACATATCGGATAAAGGGCTAGTATCCAAAATCTATAAAGAACTCACCAACTCCACACGTGAAAAACAAATAATCCAGTGAAGAAATGGGCAGAAGACATGAATAGACACTTCCCTAAAGAAGACATCCAGATGGCCAACAGGCACATGAAAAGATGCTCAACGTCACTCCTCATCAGGAAAATATAAATCAAAACCACACTGAGATACCACCTCACATCAATCAGAGTGGCTAAAATGAACATATCAGGAGACTATAGATGCTGACGAGGATGTGGAGAAATGGGAACCGGCTTGCACTGTTGGTGGGAATGCAAACTGGTGCAACCGCTCTGGAAAACAGTGTAGAGGTTCCTCAAAAAATTAAAAATAGATCTACCCTATGACCCAGCAATAGCACTGCTATGAATTTACCCAAGGGATACAGGAGTGCTGATGCATAGAGGCACTTGTACCCCAATGTTTATAGCAGCACTTTCAACAATAGCCAAATTTTGGAAAGAGCCTAAATGTCCATCAACTGATGAATGGATAAAGAAATTGTGGTTTATATACACAATGGAATACTACTTGGCAATGAGAAAGAATGAAATCTCGCCTTTTGTAGCAACATGAATGGAACTGGAGAGTTTTATGCTAAGTGAAGTAAGTCAGACAGAGAAAGACAGATACATTATGTTTCACTCATATGTGGATCCTGAGAAACTCAACAGAAGACCAAGGGGGAGGAGAATGAGGAAAAAAAAAGTGACAGGGAAGGAGGCAAACCATAAGAGACTCTTAAATACTGACAATAAACTGAGGGTTGATGGGGGGGGGCGGTAAATTGGGTGTTGGGCATTAAGGAGGGCACCATTGGGATGAGCACGGGGTGTTGTATGGAAACCAATTTGACAATAAATTTCATAAAAACAAAAATAGTCTGGACTATTTCTCTCACCTTGTTCTTCACAACCTGCCACTTTCCTTGGTTTTTATTAACCTTACTTCACAGACATTTCTTGCAGAAAATTTGTGAATAAGCAGTTTGCAGAGAGGACTACAAAAGGTGATTATTGCATATTTTCAACTTCTAGATGGTGTGACAGATTTTCTAATACTGTTTAGTTTGCCAAGTAAACAAAATTGTGCAAATCTTTTATCTTTTTTGTCTACTTTTGATTCAGTCTTTCAAACACATCACTCTTTTGTATACCTCACATTCTTTGGCCATACAAACTTCTACTAGGTTTCAGATAATCAAAGAATTTTTTATCACAACTTAATTTTTCCTCATAAAAGTTTATAAATTGAAGATGACAAATGGCTCAGTAACTTGAAAAAGGATTTTTTTTCGTTCAAGTGGGATCTGTTTGAGGGTGCTCAAGAAGTGACTTTGTAAATTTAAAGGGATCCATTTATAAACTGTGAGTAATATTGACTGGAACATTTCGTCAGATGAAATATATAGTTGTACAAAACACAAATGATTGTATGATGTATGAGTGTATGTACAAACACACACACATATACACGCACACTTTCTTTTGAATTGAGTATATTTTTTCCACACCTTTAAAAGACAACAGATAAATAAGCCACTTGATTTGTGTAACATTTAGTTGTAGGCAGACAAATTACGATTTTTTAAGGTGCAGTCTGGTCAGTATTTTTTAAACCCTTATTATGTAGAAGATGCTAGAATGAGTAAGAGACAAGTTTTGTCCTCAAAGATTTACTGAAGGATGTTATATGAATAGAGTTAACAGAAAGTGGGTGGAGGAATGTGAGTACCAAAGGACAAGTAATAGAGTTTGGGTCTTTTTAAAAAATGTTTTATTTATTTTTGAGAGAAAGAAAAAGAACGAGTGGGGGAGTGGCTGAGAGGGGAGACAGAGGATCCAAAGCGGGCTCCATGCTGGCAGCAGAGAGCCCAATAAGGGGCTAAAATCCACAAACCTGTGAGATCATGACCTGAGCCAAAGTCAGACATTCAACTGACTGAACCACCCTGATACCCTTAGAGTTTGGGTCTTTAAAGGAAAAACAAATTACTTTCAGTTCAGAGTATAAGGAAAAATTTCAAGGAGTACCTGGCCTTTTGAAATGAGCCCTACAGAAGGACTGGACCTGACAGGACACTACCTATCAGACACTCCAAATGTTTTAATTTTTTGGTGATTTAATTTAATTTTTTATTTATTTTTATTTTTATTTTTTTTTTTTTTAATTTTTTTTTCAACGTTTTTAATTTATTTTTGGGACAGAGAGAGACAGAGCATGAACGGGGGGAGGGGCAGAGAGAGAGGGAGACACAGAATCGGAAACAGGCTCCAGGCTCTGAGCCATCAGCCCACAGCCCGACATGGGGCTCGAACTCCCGGACCGCGAGATCGTGACCTGGCTGAAGTCGGACGCTTAACCCACTGTGCCACCCAGGCGCCCCTAGTTTTTTATTTTTTAATGATTTATCTTACCATTTTATAAATAGCATGTGTATATTACGTATGTACATATTACTGTATATTATAGTTAGTAGGACCATCAGCTTTTGTAGTTTATCTTGGCTTCCTCCTCGCCATTCCTATTGCTATAGTACACACTTAGCTCCATGAGGCCAAAGTTTGCTCAGCATTGCACACCCAGAGCTTGCACACAGCAGAAATCCAATAAATACTTGTTGAGTGACTGAACAAGGGAAGCATAGGGGAGAGGAAGGAAGGGAGGGAGGAAAGCATCAAGATAATTGCATTTATAATTTCTTCATTTTACTTATTAACCTCATCTTTAAAGTTCACCATTTACCATTCTATAAATGACTTACAGAATAATTGAAGTATTGACAGATGAGATGATCTTTGATTTCCTAACAGATGCTGAGTGTTTAAAGCACAGAGGGAAGAAAACAAAACAGTAAAACAATGACATTCTGTTATTATGAAAACACAAAGACCTATGTCCTGCTAGAGTCTATAAGTTAATCTTATGAAATGAATATAATATTTTGTGTCGATTCCAAAGGAAGTAAAAATAAGGAGAGAATAAAAAGAAAAGATGTTGAATATCAAATTTGGTTGAGGTCTATGAATATTTGAAATTTAATAATAATATTTTAATTCAGGTCTGATCATTGTCTATCAAAGAGGAGGAGAAGAGTGTGTATAACACACATTAGTTACAGAATTTGGTCCTCAGTCTCCTCAGTAGGCCAAAGCTTACAGGCCACCCCCCCACAGAACTCTCCCTGTTTAATATTTTCCTATCAAAAATGACTTCTGGTTTTTCACACCTTAACTTCATAGAATATATTTATCTCTCATTACAATGTTTCTGTAAGTATAAACTTTTTATTCATACTACTAAAACGCAATATAACTTTATTCTTTTCACTTTATTTATTAGAATTCCTTTTAATACTTAATTGTGGTTTATAATTATGTACTTGAGTCTACTCAGCAAGGTATATTTAAGGAAGTCTTGCTTCTATCCTTGTTTCCTGTGATCTAATCTCTTCTTTCTTCTGCAAGGTATTACTTTTCATTTTTTTATTTGTCCATTATCAAAATTATAACACGATAATACGTAATATGATAATATATAATATCCTCTCTCTCTTTTCCTAGATAAATGATAAATTATACACAATTTTCTCTACCTTACTGTTTTCATTTAACAATATATCCCAGAGACAGTTCCAAAGGAAATATATTAAACAGGATGATTAGGAAAAAGATTTGGCCTTGCATTCCAAATAAAATTGAAATACTTATAAACTTTTTGAAAAATATATCTGTGGTCAACAAATGTTACTGCGTGCAAAACAGTTGTTTGTTAAACAACCATATTGATAATTGTTTGGTAATCAGAAAGTAATGTTTTAAGCTATAGTTTGGTACATACATATGTATGATATATGCATACGTGCATACACACAAATGCTTCAGTGAGTTTTAACAAAACTCACTCATTTTATAAAATTGACTTTTGGGTTGATGTGGAGCATGTTAGTTATAATTCTTCTTTGTTCAAATAATGCGATGTATTCTCCAGGTTAGTGTTATTACACAGAATACCTGATTTCCAGAAAGAGATTACTGATAATAAGAAGATACCTGTATTTTATTTCTCTTTCCTAGTTGCCAGCATGTTATGATTTTACTACCAAACAGTAGATGGCACTATAAGTATACACTCATTAAAAGCCAAATTAATTTCTAATAAACTCCAACATGTAATTTATATTATTTAATATTTGAAGTTTTTGTGCCTAATGCTGTTCAAAGAGCAATGGACCATTGTCTAGAAATATATTTCTGGTATATTCAGAATTTCTATTCAATTTTATTTGAAATACTATTAGTTGTCATTACTAAAGGTTTTTATGTCAATAAAGATGATGTTATGGATACAAAGTCTACACTTCCACATTTTAATTCAGCACGGTGAGTAATTTTGATAGGTTAATCATTTCAGTTGTAGACTATCAAAAACACAGACTGTATATATTCCTTAAGTACCAATGAATAGACTACCCATCCCCCATGTTAAAAAGATTTTGATACTTAAAAAATTTTCAAAGAAGTCTCAACGTCAAAATCAGAATTTTGTTGGTCTCTCTCAACTTATGCTATGATTTTTCTTTCACTTTGAATTTTTTATGGTGTTTTTGAAAAGTTGCCAAAGACCTTTACGCTGCTAAGATATTTTTTCTCTGGCCTCATTTTGTTTGACCTTTAGCAACATTTCACACTGCTGATCACTTTTTGTTTCTGAGAACATCTTTTTTTCTTGGCTTTCGGGTCACCACATTCTCCTGGTTTTCCTTTTACCCCACTGGCTGCTGCTTCTCTGTCTTAGCTGTGTCTTCGCTCTCATTTTCTAATCTTTAATGTTGGAGGGCCCCAATATTGGTTTAACTTCTTTTTCCTGTCTACATTCACTTCCTTACTGATATTATCCAGGTGTGCCACTTTAAATGCAAGTAAAATGTCCACATTTTAGGTGGAGTCCAAAAGATTCAATTGTATAAAAGGAATTGCTGCATTATTTTAAGGTTAGCGTGATGCAAAAGAAGAGGAGTGATTACTAATTGAGTGATATTTACATTCTAAAAAATTATGGGATGTGTTGCTGTGAGTTTGTGTGTCATCTGAGTGCAGCGACCACCTCCGTGGTGACAATGTTCAAATTTGTATTTCGAGCCTAGACCTACTCTCTGAATTCCAGACATATAGTCAACTGTTCATCTGCCAGTTTTATCAATATCTACTAAAAATCTCAAATATGCCCAAATTTTCTTCCCATCTCCAAGACTCCTACACGATGATCTTATTTATCTCAGTTGACATCAACTCTGTATCCTCTCAGTTGATGAAGCCAAAAACACTGAAAGTTTTCTTGACTCCTCTATTTCCAACCTGTCGTGAAGTCCTGTTGGCTCCTTTAACTTCAACCCATCTCTCACCACTTCCACCGTTAACGCACTTGTCCAATCATCATCTCTCATGTGAATTATTGCAGTAGACTTCCAACCAGTATCTCAGCCTCCACTCTGACTGCCTTCCATTCTATATCCAGCAGAGCAGCCAGAGTGGTCTTATCAAAATGTAAGTCAGTTTATGTTACTCTGCTTCTCAAAACTCTGCAGTGGCTCCACACTTCATTCAGAATAGAATCAAAGTGCTTATAACGAACTACAAGGTTAGATAAGATCTGGCCCTCAATACAACTTTGAGTTCTTCTTTTACTCCTTTTCCTCTCTGTCAGTCCATTCCAGTCCTACTGGCCTTTTCCTTGCTTTTCTTCAAACACAACAGTTGCAATCTTACCTCAGGGCCTTTGCACGGGCCATTCCCTTTTCCTGAAAGTCCCTCCTCTTAGTATTTACATGTCTTGCTCTTTTACCTCCTTGCTTTCTTCACCTCTCACACCAAGGAGTACATTGAATGTCCTGTTTACAATTTCAAACTTTATCCCTCCCCCAGAATCCCATCTCTCCTACCGTATTATTTTTTTCCAAAGTTCCTGTCACCTTTGATAAAATATTTATTGTATTATTTATTTGCTGCACTACAATATCAGCTTCATATGAGTAGATATTATCTTTTTGAATCGCTTTTCTATCAGTGCCTATTACAATGCCTGGCATATTGTAGATAACCAATAAATATTTGGTAAATGATGAATGAACACATGAATAAGTGGTGAAGAAGGTAGTACACCACAATCCTTTCAGTATTGGGATCTCTAAATATCACTTGGTTTTCACATAGCAACTATCACTCATTTTGAAGAATGACTCATTGTTATGATAGTTTGTTTTTTCTTTTAATGCTGGTGGAAACAATGGTGGACTCACTAGAATGAAATTCCAAAATAATTGGCAATGTCCTAGTTAAAAATATAACTTGCACAACTTAAGGTTTCGTAAGTAGGTGCCTAATATGTAAGGGAAGTTTAATATCTAGGTTGTCTAGTAAGGAAGGACGTGGACATTAACTGGGTTGTTAACATACATATGACAGCATAGGCTTTTCACTTATATATTGTCATTTATTTTTTGCATTTCTGTGAGGAACATGCTGCCTTAATTTTGCTGACATGGAGTTTTCTGCTCAGGAAGATAAAATGACTTAAAATTACTTGACCAACATCACATAGTAGCTGGTAGCACAGCTGGGATTCAAACCCAGCTTTGCTCCCCAAGCTCACAGTCTTTTAGGACACCAGCTACCTTGCCTCTTTAATATTTTTAAAGGGACATATGTTTAAATATGTATTATGCCAAGACCAGGTATGTGAAAAAAATCACATTGCCCAGTGATTCTTGAATATTTATAGCCAAGAGTTACCTCAGCTTCTGGATTTACCTCTAGTTCCCACCTAGTTCCAGGATGAATCTTATTTTATTTTATTTTATTTTAATTGAGAAAAAAATAAGTGAAAATGAAACACTGGTGTTAGGTTTCTATGTATATACCCTAGATCTGGATAAGTGGAGGGAGACTATTTCAAGTCATGTTACACAATGAACCCTTTAGTCCTTTTATAAAGAACAAAGCGGTTTAATCTGTATAGTAAAATTATCCTGAGAAGGATACAATCGGCCTGATTACACTTTAACAGCCACTATAGATTTTTTTGACTCCCCTCCCCCAATTAACCTATTGCCTGACCTAAATTTGGATGGGAAAATAATAATAGGACAAAATACTTTTCTCTGAAGTACATTCTTCGGGTACCTACTTTGGCTCATAATGACTCCAAGGGAAAATCACAAGCAAAGTACTGCAAAGATTGCAAAGATCATATGCTGTTTTGAAGTGAAATGAGGTTGCCCAGCTCACACATTGGCTCTCCACCCCAGACCTCTGGAGGCTGCTGCTCATCAGAACCCACGTTGTCTCCACACCCGTTCTGTAGCCACACCAACAGGAAAAGTGTTCTCCTGGCACTTAAACTACAGCTCAGAGTCACAGAAAGTTCTTTCCTCTCTCATGCCCCAGTGTTAGTAAAGTGACTTTTTAGGCCTGGGGATGTTTCATGTCCCTTTTATTTTGGGATTTCACGTCTTGAGACAGCTGGTGAGTGTTAATGACCAGGCCCCAGTGCTCAGGTCTGCACGTCCACTCTTCCCATTTCAGAACAAGGGAAACATCCTGGGAAGTAGTTCTCACAACACAAAGGAGACACTAAAGCCTTGGGACGATCCTCAGTGGGAGAGGAGCTATTTTTCAATTTGGCTTGGGACCAAGTACTGAAAAATGTGTAACCATTGATTACATATTACTCCTTTTGGCCAAAAAGTCAAAATTATACAAACACACAAGAAAACTTACTATATTTTTCCCACATTCTTTCTTTTCCCTAGATATATTGTTTAAAATTTGCACAGTTGTACAGAAGATCCCATGGGAATGACACTTCCCACACGAACAGCTTCCTTGCTTATAAGAGATTCAATTCAATTTTCTGGCAGCTGAGGGGCCAATTTAAGTCTAAGTAATTTAACCCTAGAAGTCCTCTTATGCCAGTATGTGGGGGAAGGGAAGGAAACGAACGATAAATGCAAATCTCTATGAGTTGAGAAAAGATTGTTCTGTGTGGTATTTGGCTTGGCATTATCTTCATGCCATATTTGCCTGGTGATACAAAAGAAAAGGTAAGGAGATATAATTACATAGGTATAGGCATTCATACAAGATATACTGAGATATACTATGGCGTAACTCAGGTCAACTGCCACATGTTAAGATCCATATTCTAGGAACTAAGCTAGTTGTGGGAGATTCAAAGGTGAGTTACATTCAGTCCTTGCCATGAGCTTTGCCATCTAAACAGAAAAAAATGGGCTAGAATTTAAACATGGTACCTCACTAACCAAAAGCAAGGATAATACCTACAACAAGTAGTTATGATCGATTACCTTACAATCACTTTCAACACAATGATGCTATCCCTGTGGGCCACTCTCAATCACAGGGATGAAATGCATTAGCAATTTTAGCTAATGAACTGGCTAGACTAATGAGCCATCCAAAGCAAATTGAAATAGAGAAATAGTTTACCTATCTCCAGGACATAATTTATATTGTCATGCAACTGCATTATACTCCTATGTAACTCAAATTATGACATTTTCTAAACAGAAAAAAAATGGAGTATGAGTGAAATTGGAAGGGTTCATGGAGGTATTCTGTTTCTTTGATAAATGTTGTTGTTATTTTAGTCATTGTACTCTCAGAGCCCCCATAGTGTCCTGTAGCCCTCATATCTCAAGGACTCAGGAAAACCTCATTCTTTTTATGCTATCGGGATTCACTCTACTTCACATAAAATTCTGATAAAATTCAGTCTACAACAAAGCCTACAAAGAAATGCATTGAATATTACTTTATGCCAGGTTCTATATCAAATGCCTGTCCATATATCATTATACTGACTCTTGGTAACAGCTCTCTAAAGAAGCTGATATTATTCTTGTTATTCAGAGGAAGAAATTATTTGAGATTAACCAACTTGCCCAAGGTTACTCATCAATTAAGTGGTTATATTGGGATTCTGAGCCAAGGTATAAACAGTGACCAAATATGATAAGATATAATTTGTTAATAACAAGCATTTTTGCTTTATGTATAATTGCTAAATGAAAATATCTTTGTGTTTGCCAGAGTGGCTTTGAATTTAACAAAGCTTTAATTCCACTTGAAAGAACAGGGTTGTATCAATGTACTAATTAAGGTCAAATACTTTTCTCAAATAAAAGAATGATTTGGAGAAGGCTGGAATGTTAAGAAAAAGCTGTGTTGTTGTTTTTTTTTAATCCTTCCTTTTCTGGGAAATCAACCAATGCTGTCTTGTTGATATAATTTCTGCCAAGACATTGAAAAGTACTATATATCTAGAATATATATGCTCTATAGAGTAGCCAGAGAAGGGGGATACTTTAGTGGTGGTGTTTGAATGGGAAACAGGAAATCAGGCTTCAAAATAGTGTTAGATAATGTGATTCAATTAGCCTCAAAGCCTAAACATGCTTTTCTTTTGTTATGCCTTAATATTCTTTTTTATTCTTTTTTCCACAGTGGAAATTGCTTTTACACTGTGAAGAAAGTATTTGTTTAGTAAAAGCGTAGGTAAGAATTAATTTTTAATACAGTGATAAAATCTTACAGAGCATAAAATTTATTTAAAAACACATACACATATAAACTATCCTTAAAAAGACAGAATATCAAAAACAAATCAGCTTCCTGCCTGTCCTGAATAGTCACTTTCTTTTCTGTTTTATTTTTAAGCTTATTTATTTATTGAGAGAGAGAAAGAATCCTAAGCAAGTCCTGCACTGAGTGTGGAGCCCCAACAAGGGGCTCTATCTCACAACCGTGAGATCATGACCTGAGCCACAATCCAGAGTTAGACGCTCACCCACTGAGCCACCCAGGTGCCCCTCTTTTCTGTTTTTAATCTCTCCTAAAGTTGGGATGAGAATAGCTGAAAATAAGCTTAGTCTCTGAACTCTGGTTCTGGAGATCTATTTATCTGCTCTTCAGTTAGTTCTTTATCTCATTTTATAGCTTCTGTAACACTTAGAAGAAATAAAACAATTCCCTTTGAGATCATAAAGCTATGAACACATATGGGATTGCAAGATATAGAGAAAATATATATTTATTATCATTTTAATGATAATGATAACAATTTTTTAATATAATTGGCTACTTTATCTCTAACGATTTACCTGTGATGTTTAAGAGAAGGTTCTTTGCTTTGGTAGTGAACCTGGGAGGATGTAACACATGTAGCTACCACAGGTCATGATCCAGCCATGTGGAAGATGCTGGTTCACAATGGGGGAAATAAATCCAACACACAGGAAGACACAAAAGTGAGAGAGAGAGAGAGATGGAAACAGAGAGACAGGGAGACAGGGAAACAGAGAGAGATTGAGAGAGAACTGATGACCTCGAATTCCTGATTCTAATCCCTGGGGGTCCTCAAGCTGCTCTGGCTCCTGGTTTCCTGCAGCCTGGCTTCCCATCTTTAATTCTGCAAGCTACACCAGCAGCTTTCTAGTAGGGTCTCCTGTATGGCTTTCCATTTGCTGTTGTTGCTGCTGGTGTGTTGTGATTTTTGCTTAAGCTTGCTCAGGTGGAGTTTCTGTCCTCTGCAACCAGAAGCTTTTATGCATATAAGAACATTATCATCCCAAGTGCTGAACTCCAGCTGTTCTGTGACCAAGAAGCAAAGGATTACACAGGGTATTGGTCCAGCCTATGAAATAGTTTTCAGGGGCTAAACATCAAAAAGCCTGGAAGACTCCATGGTAATAGTTTTAAATTCTGGTTTACCTGAAAAGTCCCAATTTACACCCATGGTCATGTTCTCCGGTCTGCTTAGCGTCTGTCTCAGAGGGTTTTTTTTTTTTTAACGTTTTATTTATTTTTGAGAGAGAGAGAGAGACTGTGCACAAGTAGGGGAGGGGCAAAGAGAGAGAGAGAGAGAGAGAGAGAGAGAGAGAGAGGAAGACACAGAATCCAAAGCAGGTTCAAGGCTCCAAGCTGTCACCACGAGAGTCCATATTCACTGAAAAGTCAAATACTTAATTTCCAATTATCAAATAACTCATGAAGGATATGTAATTTACAGAAAATGTTTGTTGACATTTATCATCACTAACTGTATGAAAACCAAGAGACATGATCTACTGAAGGAGAATCAGCATCTACTTGAAAATTGAGTTGTTATTTTTAGAAGAATGTGCCCAAAGACAACCATTTTATAAAGTAAGCTGTAATGTGTGTATTTATTATAAATCACTCATTTAAATCAGTAACTTTTATTAATTGTTTCATGTTTTCAGTTTCCAAGTTTGGTCATGCATTTTGGAAAGAGAAAAGATATTAGGCCCCCAAAATATATATTTTTTGTGAATGATTTATTTGTTGACAAGTAAGAATAGAACATTCATGTGAGAGAAATAAATATAGGTATAATAATACCTATATTATTATAGGCATATTATAGGAAGACTAAACCTTAAGTTCCTTCTGTATAACAGTTGTTTAATAAATACTTGTGAGCCAAATAGGACAGGATTTCCATGGGTTACTAGATGGATGTTGAATATCTTTCAAGGGCTGCTGCACTCTAATTAGCAATTTTAAATGTTGTCAGTCCTTTCATCAACTTGTGCAGGACCATCTAAAAGTAATTAATACTGCACATTTAGAGATTTCACTAAGAGGGTCCTAAATATAATTGCAACAGTTCTTTTTGCTGATACAGATTATTTGGCAAATGGCTCCTGGCAATTTTAAAGAATGAAAAACAGCTGTTGGCTGAACTCCTGGTTAAATTTAGGAACCCTTTTCTATGCAGAGCTACTATTTCAGGGGCTGCTTGGGTGTCACTTTGCCCATAGTTACGACTATATTTCTATTTATTTATTTATTTTTAATGTTTTTATTTTTATTTTACTTATTTTGAGTGGAGGAGGGGCAGAGAGAGAGGGAGAGGGAGAATCCCAAGCAGGCTCCATGCTGTCAGCGCAGAGACTGACACGGAGCTCTAGCTTGTGAACCAAACTGTGAGATCATGACCTGAGCTGAAATCAAGAGTCAGATGCTCAACTGACTGAGCCACCCAGGCACCCCATGACTATATTTCAGTTTACTAGATTTGCCTGTAAGAATTAGGTAAAAATCTTCTTTCTAACAGGTCTTCAAAATGTAATGGTAGTTCTTTGTGTTTTCTTCTGTCAATCCTATCCTTTCATTGACCTGCAAATAAAAAATTACATGCTGAAAGGATCTTTAGAACTTTTTTAGAAATTAAACAAAGCTTTTAATATGCTAATATTTTCCTAATTTAATAGTTTTATGGATTAAGTTATTTTTATTATAATTTGTATGTCATTAAGCAAGGAATTAGTATAAAATTTATCTTCTAAAGAAGTAAAAGGACTATATAGTTTCACTTTTCTTCCTAGTTTCAAAGTCTCTTTCTCTCTTTTTCCCCTCTCTTTCCCATCCTCTCTCTCTCTCTCTCTCTCTCTCTCTCTCTCTCTTTTTCTCTCTCTGTGAATGTGTGTATAACATCAGACCTTTAAAATTGAAATTGGACTCTAATTATTTGGAAATCCATGGCAAGTTAAATGTAGGAGTGTGTTGGGCAATTTTCCAAAGAATTTAGTCAAAGGAAATAGCTAAGGCTGATAATTAGCAGATAGTTTGTTCATTGCCTAAATTCAACTGATAATTGCTCATAACTGTTTTTCTTTGTTTACATAATATAAATTTGACCCCACTGTACCAAAATATATTGCTGACAAAGAAAGTCCAAGACATTTTGACACTCAAATTTGCTCTTACTCTTCCCTTCCATGTAAGAAGACTAAATTAGATAGAAACCTCAATTTATCATCTTATTCCAGAGGAACTATGGTCCAGGCAGATTATCACTGGTTCAAGGTTCTCTCCTGTATCCCCTATTTAAACTTTCCCCACAAAGCCAGAATTCTCCACGGAGATTTCCTGCATGTGAAGAGTAAAGCGAGAACATTTGTATGTTAAGATAGCATAATGATGTAGTGGTCTCGAATCTTACTCCCTTAATACCCAAACAAGACTAGTCACAAATGATAATGATAGGCAAAGCTAACGATTCACCAAAACAAATCAATCGCAGAACAGATTGGGGCATACATTTCAAAATGTCAGAAATTTTATCTGTCGATAATGGAAGCCAAAGAGTGAGGTGGTTGAGCTTCTTTCTCAGCAGCCTCATCCAAGAAGCAAAGGGGGAACTGATAAGACCCTGAGAAACACCACTTATAGCCTTCAGCTTGGTGAGAAGCCAGCTAAGGAAAGAGAAGAAAGTACAAGAAAAGAATCTATGTACAGGTCAAGCAAAATTTCTCAAGAGTGGAAATCCCTGCATCCTGTCAGAAGACCTCAGTAGAGGTTCCATGACACTGAGCTGAGGTGGAGAAAATGAATCACAACCCAGAGAGGTCACACCTTGACTAGATGTAAGAGTCTCTGATGTAGGATAATTAAGGGAATCTTGGAAGATCAAGGAGAATCTACGTCCTTAGCAAATATTTCATTCAGCCCCATCTGGGTTTTCTCCCATCCTTTCTCCATACCCCAGACTATCACTGGTGTACAGCCTCTGATACTACAAGTGTAGAATATAACGGGGTGGGAGAGAATAGCCCAGGGTAACTGGAGAGAATATTTTTACTATCCCTCCCCAGAAAAAGTTCAAAACCAATCATTTAGGAAAATGTCTGTGGGCATAGAAAGCTTCTGAATTGCTTCACAAGCCTGTTTCACATAGACAACTAAAGGAAGAATTTTGACATTAGTCCTCCAAGTGTGTCAATACAACATAGCTATATTTTTCTAACCCCAAAGAGTATTAACACTCTTTCCCACAGTTATTTTGACTCTTCTGATGTTCCCTTATAATAAAATTGTCATTAACATCTGTTTTAAGCAGCAAGACATTCCCACGGTAGCAAAACTGATGATTTTTTCATATGAAGAATGTAATGGAAACACATGAATTGAGGGAAACAAACAACAACTTGTAAAATCTTTGGATTCAAGAAAAAAAAACTTTGATTAATTAATATAAATCTTATTTTGTGGAGAGGAATGTGAGAAGGGTACATTAGTCACAGTAGATTCTTCTTTACTGAAAACCTTAGAGAAGAACCAACCCATAGCAGCACATCAGTTATTCTGAGACAAGACTCAACTAACTCTTCTCCATCTTCCTGCCCTTTCTGGGGGCTCTCTCAAGATGGAAGGAGCCTTTCAGATTCAGTCTTTATTGTCATCAATGGGTCTTGCAATGTGGCAAGACAAAAACTTTTCCTTAATAGCTCTAGTACAGGATAAACCTAGGTGCTGAAAGCTATTGTATGTAACCAGAGAAAGCATTTATCTTCACTATTATAGCCATTCAAGGGCTAAAACTGCTGATATTTCCCATTCCTACTGATATAAATTTTTACTCGTTTCCTTCATGAAGAGAAGTAATGAAAGAGGGCAAGCACCACAGAACTAACTTTATCCATATGTTCTTTTTAGAAAGGTTCTTGATTACTTTCATGAACAAGAGCTCTCCTCAAACTGCTCAAAACTCATGTAAGTCTTGTGGATCCTTTTAAGCACCACATTGTGGTATTGTACCCAAAAATAAGTATGCTTCACAAAAGGCAAAGGGACAGTTGGCCTAGCAAAAGCATTCTATGTAAGTGTCTCGAGATGTTCACTAACATTCTAAAAAGTTCTTTGCATAATTAAAAATTTAAAAGATTAGCTAGAAAAAATTCTCAAAGCTATCTCATGTCTCTCTCTCTCTGGTCTATTCTTGTTTGATGTACAATTCTCCTTAATTACATTCCTTCTTTTATCTGTTTGAGAGGTATTTATTGGGAGCCTATTACTATCTGCTAGGCATTGGGTCTATAGACTGTTGACAAAAACGCATATTCTCTGACCTCATGGAGTTTTAAGTCTACTACAAGAGGCAAAACCAAATTCATGCAAATGACTATATAATACCAATTTATAAATTTCAATTTTTCCAGTTGCACAGAATTTATTACTTTTATAGGTAGTCATCATATTTTTATAGTGCTATGAGAAAATTCTCCTAAATCTATTTAGTAGTGTGGGCCATCATATAGTGTGGGCCTCAGGTAGTGTGGGCCATCACTTTTCATATGCTTCTAAGGAGCCATCCTAATATGTTTGCACCATCTTCTTCACTCTTTGCCAGGGTTTTAAATCCTGTGTCTCAGGGAAGTGTTCTCTAGAGAATTCAAATTTATGTCCCACCCCTTTTGATCCACCCTCTGAATTCAGCTCCATGTAGATTCTACAGCTCCTTTAGGGTAGAGTGCCTTTTCTCCTTTATCAGGTCTAATATATCTTGGCTGAGTGACTGCTATCCTAAAAGCTGGGAGGGCAAGTGAGGGTAGATCCCCCCTTCGTGGGGAGGAGTAAGCTATTTCTGAGGCTCACATGGCAGGGGAATTTGGGGATTCAAGAATTTCAGATGATCCCATCTCTGTGTCAGGGTCTCATTCATTCCCGTACAAATGATAAGATGACTAACTTAAAAAAGTTCAAGGATTCAACAGTGAAACTACTAGAACAACAACAGCAAAAGCTCAGTAAGTTCTCCAGTTTCATTACAAATAAACAAAGCCATTAATTTCCTAAATTTAAAAATCAGAATTTATAGGGGCGCCTGGGTGGCTCAGTCGGTTGAGCGGCCGACTTTGGCTTAGGTCATGATCTCACAGTTTGTGAGTTCGAGCCCTGCATTGGGCTCTGTGCTGACAGCTCAGAGCCTGGAGCCGGCTTCCGATTCTGTGTCTCCCTCTCTCCCTGCCCCTCCCCTACTCATGCTCTGCCTTTCTGTGTCTCAAAAATAAATAAAACATTTTTAAAAATGTTAAAAAAATAAAAATCAGAAGTTATAAAATACAACTTCAAGATGTTCTATTCATTCCAGTATAAGGGTTAGGTATCACATTTTGTTGCTAACAACAGTTTGTTAAAATGTCTAATTTTTAAATAATAATTTTTCTATAGAACCATCACAACCTATAAAATACAACTTTAAAGCCTTACATTTACAATATTGTATCAGTTATGAGATGCATTTTGCTGCTAGTAACAGAGACTGAAAATAGAAGTTGAATAAATAAGACAAGAGTCTCTTTATCTTTCACTAAAAAGAGGCCTAGAGATAGGTAGCCCAGAGTTGCTATGGCTCTACAATTGTTAGGCTTATCTCTTTCTGTCTGTCATTCTTACAGAGCAGCTTTTCAATATCAAGTTTATTCCATGCTTCTTTTTTTTTTTTAATTTTTTTTTCAACGTTTTTTATTTATTTTTGGGACAGAGAGAGACAGAGCATGAATGGGGGAGGGGCAGAGAGAGAGGGAGACACAGAATCGTAAACAGGCTCCAGGCTCCGAGCCATCAGCCCAGAGCCTGACGCGGGTTTCGAACTCACGGACCGCGAGATCGTGACCTGGCTGAAGTCGGACGTTTAACCGACTGCGCCACCCGGCGCCCAGGCGCCCCATTTATTCCATGTTTCAAATAGCTGCTGGAGCTCCCACCATCACACTCATAGTACCAAAAAAGCAGGAAAGTGAAGGTCACATGGTACATGCATCCTATCTGTATGTCTCCACTTTAATAGAAATTTTCAAGAGTGTCATCTAACAACTTTCACTTTGTCCCACTGGCCAGAAATTAGCCACAGGCCACACCTAGCTATGAGGAAGGCAAGGAAATATAGTCTTTTAACAGAGCACTTTGCCATCTTGAATCAAATCAATGTTAAGAAAAGGACAATGAATATTAGTGTTGGCAAGTAGTAATCATTGCCATAAATAGCATTTAGAATTACATAATATTGAGCACTACTGAGGATTTGTTCTTGGGCATATAAAATAAGATTTGAACAAATTAAAATTTACTGAAGTTGAAAAATATCTTTGAATGTAATTAGAAGTACAATGGTGGCTTTGGGTGGGAGAAACCCAAGGATAGAATAGATTGTTGTCAAGATGCTAGCTTTTGTTTTGCGTGGTAGTTTGCAAGTGCTTATTTAATTGTTAAAAATTAATAGTTAACTAAATGCATAGGAGCAGACCATTCACAAACAAATAGTGTGTCATGAGCCAAGATTTTTTATTAATCTATTTCAAAAAAGAAAGTGCAATTTTGAAATCCTACTTTTTTAACTAAAAAATGACTGTAAAATGTATATGGAAGTATAAATGGGTGATAAAGCCAAGAAAGAAAGAAAGAAAGAAAGAAAGAAAGAAAGAAAGAAAGAAAACTGGGAGGGGAGGAGAATAAAGAAAAAAATGTGCACTGTCAGATTTCTAAAATTCCTGACACATCATTCTAATTAAGCACTTTGCCTCTGAGAAGGAGGAACCAGATCCTAATCATTAAACCATGCTGCTATTGATTCATGGTGACATCCTTCACATATTTTATTGAGAGTAATGGAAAGGAATTCGTTGTTCATCCTCCTACACTAAAGAAAGATGATTATTTCTGTGCTTATACTACTATATTTTCCCATGACTCATCTACAGGTTTCAAGGTGCCTTTTTATGCTGTGTCATTACCGCCTTCTGCTGCAGAGACTACTGGTTACCTATTCCAATATTTATTCCCTCTCTTTCTACTTCAATCTTATCCATAACCATCAATAATGTGAACATGGAAGTGTGTAACTACCAGAAAATTTTCTTAAAAGACAGATGGTGTGCACCCTTTCGCCTTTCTGCCATTTCTTCCTTCCTGCTGCCTATGAGGCAGAGGTGACGCATTTGGGAGCATGATGGATGGGAGAATTCAGTGCTTCTCTGGAATCCCTGTGACTCCATGGAGGCACTGTTTCAGGCCTGGGCTGCACTCTCTGATCTTTATTAAACATAAATTAGCACAAACTTATGCTTTTTAGCTTCTCTAGTAAGTAGGGTCTCTGTTATATGCACTGACTCCAGTCCTAACTGACACACTTTCTTTCTCTTGGTTATACGCCAAACTATTTTAAGAATCAGAAGGCACAGGAAACCAGCAGCAGACTGCTAGGCAGAACCCACATTCTGAAGCAGGATCTTGATGATAGTGGTGCAGAAGATTCTTTCTGCTGTGCATTGGAAGATTCTTTCATATGCACATTCATTATATTTTACTGTTGTATCTTACAAGTAGGAAAACTACCTCTTCCAAAGCAGCTCCTTCATCCTGAAAAAATGTAAGCGCTCCTTACACTAGCACTACATAAAAAATTGTATTTAGAAATATGAAATGGAGCATTAGTGAACCAAAATTTTCTGGGATTGATTAATATGATAGTTTCAGTACAGAAAGCATGTTTGTTGAAGTGTAAGCTATGTATATGATATCCAGACATGGAGAAGTATGCCATTCCTAAATGTTTGCACCTCAATAATATTTTTGAAATGTGTTATTTAACATAAGAAATACAGTTGACCTTTGAATAACATGGGTTTCCACTTATATGCGGCTTTTTTAATATATAAATACATTACAGTACTGCAAATGTGTTTTCTCTTCCTTACAATTTCTTAGTAACATTGTCTTTTCTCTAGCTTACTTTATTGTAAGAATACACAACTTAATAAATATACAAAATATGTGTTAATCAACTGTATGTGCTATCAGTAAGACCCTGGTCAACAGTAGGCTATTAGTAGTTATGTTTTGGGAGGTTAAATGTTCTACACTGGTTTTCGCCTGGGGGAGGTCGGCTCTCCTAGCCCCTGAGTAGTTCATAGGCCAATTGTGTATCCTTTACGAACACTGTTACTTCAAATGGAAAGTCCTTGATCCAATCTGAAGTGGCAGTTACAATGATCCCAGTCAACAATATGCAAGTCAAAAAGTTTGGTCAACCAGAGGGTGGAGGAACATAGATTTAGGGGAGTTGGGTAGGAAAGGTGAAAAGTAAAGAAAAGACTGGGAGCAAATGGCAGGCTGTTGAGAGAGTGCAAGAGAACTCTCACTGGGTAAATCTGACTGGGTAAAATAAGTTTTGCGAGAAACTATCACTAGCCCTAAAGGATCATGGGATTCATGGCTATTCAGTAGTTCTAGCCTGTGACATGCAGACAAATTCCTCAAAAGTCTATGGACACAATGTCCAACATTCAGAGTCACTTCACTGCTAAGTTGGAAAGTGCTAAGTTGTTTCTTTCTGAGTGTATTTTAATCATGTATTTCATTCTTTGAAAAATGTGGAAAAATTTTTTAAGAATTAGTTATTCAATGTTTTCATAGCTAGTAAAATAATGCTGTTGTATGATAAGATGTTTCTAAAAATTTATGTGCCATTATACAAGGCATATTCTAAATTTAAAAATTTAAGGTAGAAACGGTTTTAATTTTTTCCCCATTCTATGTATTCTCTCCGCAGTTTGGTTGAAAGGACATTTGTTAGGAGTCAATGCTGCACTCCCAGATGGAGATATGGTGATGACAAGGACCCTATCCCTGATTTGCATATAAAATACTTTTAGTGTGTAAATGCTAGAATTCTTTCTGCAGTTATCTTTTCTATTAGTTCATTTAGCAAAATGCTTAGGTTGTTTCACAAATATTCAGTGTTTTGACTCAGCACTAGGGGGAGCAACACCGCAGAAGAAAAACAAAATTTGAGTTTCACAACCATTATAGGAATATCGAAAATTACAAAATTTCAGAAGTGAATGGCTGAGAAATGGTAGGATGTCTAATCACAGATTTGTGATGGTGAGCAACTTCCATAACCAGTCAGGAAAATACTTTCTAAGTGAGGTTAGATGGTGGAAGTTGACTATGCTGCTTTGGGTTACTGAAATCTTTTTAAGGGAAGTTTTTCCAAGACTGGAACTTTTTGAGTCCGTACATTAAACAGTCTCCAGGAAACTAGAACGTATCACTTTCAAGGACTGTGCTGCCAAGTTTTGCTAATCAGCAGGGATAAGGCAAGGATAAGTAGGTAGAACAGTTTTTGGCCAAGAGCAATACAGTTATGACCTGGTCTTGGCCAAAAACTAAAACTAAGTCCCTAAAACGAAGGACTTTTAGAATGAATGATAATTTTATAATGCAAAGAACATACTATGTTATTTCCTAGAACTTTTTTTTAATTCAAGAAATTTTGAGTCGAAAACAAAGAATTATGGGAAAAATAGATTGCAATACTGAGGACGGAAAAATAGCAAACTTGGACCAAGTGCCTATTCTTATGCTTTATATATGTTGTCATTTAGGCTTCCCTCGGATAATAATGAGATTGGTTATGCCAACCATATTTTTCAAATTAGAACACAGGCTCTGTTTGAGCTAAGCATTACACTAATACTTAATTATTTGTTTTTCTCACTATAATATATTTACATAATAAATATGATCAGAATCTATACAAAACATGGTTAACTTTATTTTATATTTAATTTAATTTTAATTTATTTTATTTTTACCCTGACAAATAGCTTTAGAAGATGAAGACTTTATTAAAATATAGTAGAAAGACATGGTTAACTTTATTTTAAAGTTGAATGCAAACACTGAAAGTGCACATTACCTGAGAAAAACTTGTAGTATTTGGTATTTGATATTTCACAGAAAAATAAATTCTTCAAAAGTAAGCCATATATTTTATTACCAAAAGAGGAAGCTCAGCCCATATGGTTCTTAACTTTTAAAAGTGGTGGTTTTAATCTTAACTTATTTGAGCTGAATATATCAAGAGGATGTGTTTATTATCAAAAGTCACTAATACCCTATAAACTCTCTCTAATTCCTTATGCTGATTCAGATGGTGTTGATGTCACTGTCTTTCAGTGGTTTCATAACACGAATGTGTTGATGTGGACATGAGGATATGATGTACCAACTCAGATCCTTTCCAGTGTCCCCTGGTGTTAGTGACTGGTGAATAGGACATACTAAACTCACAGCTGAGAACAAAAGACACTGAATTCACCTTTTAAGCACAAAGAATGTCCCTTCTCTCTTACTCCTAAGTTAATGGGGCACCCTATTGTTCAATTTACAAAGTGGTGGGTTCCCACAGAACCCTGAGGGGAAAGAGAAAAATAGTCATCTTCTTGAGAGTATAGTTACTGAAATATTTAACCAGCCCCTAGTCCTCAAATTGGAGGAGGCACTAGACTTGCATGTTCCTAAATTTGGGTTCTAAAAATTGAGGAATACCATTGACTTTTCATCTGGAGATTTATGAAGACAGAAAGCCCACTTGTAAGTGGGTTCACAGAAGCAGAAGGCCAGCAGGGCATGAAAGTAGCATAGAGTGCCTATAAAGAGAAGACATTAAGGGCCACCATACCCTTATTCCTAGGGGGCACAGAAGTTAGTATTCAAGATTCCACCTGAGAGAGCCCAAATTTGAGCAGAGAGACAGGAGCCCCTTAGATTATTGTTCAGTAGAATGTATACTCAGAATGTATACTCAGTATACACCCTTCTGAGTGTATATATATATATATATACACATATATATGTATATATATATGTATATATGTATATATATGTATATATATGTATATATGTATATATATACATATATACATATATATACATATACATGTATATGTATATATATGTATATATGTATATATATGTATATATGTATACACACACACACACACACACACACACACATATATACCACAGATGAGGGTTTGGGGAGATGTACATTGGCTAAGAAAACCCCAGATGCCGTCTACATGGAGACTCCCAAGTCACTGGAACCAATGACATCACACTGAATCTGACGGAGGACAGGGACCTCCTCTCATCCTTCTGAAAGCACCTGACTGTGACTTTGTCTTTGGCCAATTCCAGTGGTCAAACCAGAGGGTAACATTGGTGGCAGATGCCTCTGAAGAGGAACAGATAAGAGGTGGGCAGAGAAAATCAGGGAGGTGGAGAAGGATGCCATGAGAATATGACTTAAAGCTGGACAGTATACATTTCCATGAAAAGATTAAGGGACACATTTCAGTGGGCAGGATTGAATTCATCAGGAAGGACCGAATCAGCATGAGTAGTGGTTCAGTCTTTAAGTCAAACTACTATGTTTGAATCCTGGCTACTCTGTTCACTAGCTATCTGACCTAAAGCAATTAATTGTCCCTGCACCAAAGTTTTTTGAAAAAACTAAATGAATTAGAATAGTATCTTGGACATAAGAAACAATTAATACATGTTAAATATAATAATGATGGTGATGATGACAAAGTCACCACCCAGATACAAGTAGGCTCGTAAATTTGGTACCAGTTAGGGAAAATACATCCTAATTTTGCACATAACTGAGTTCCAGTGCTTGATTTACACCTCTTTCAATGTTTATGTTTATATGAAGCACAATATAAAGTTAATTATTAATTAAATATCCTTTTACCAATTATATAGTTATGCAGTTAAAATTGAGTCCATAAAAATAAATAAACAATTATAACCATTAAAGTAGTTATTTTACTCAAACAAAATAAAAACATTCTTTACTTTTTAAATCAAATCTTAAAACATGGATTTAAAATTCCCATCTTTTGTTGAAATAGATGGCCATCATACACATGGCTTTTTGTAAGATTAAATGTTAATTCCTTTGTGCTGCATAGAGACTTTAGATCTGGTACGTCTGCTCATCCAACCTCTTATTCTTCAGTCATGATGTCCATTCTCTTGCCTTTACACAGAGTCTTTTTTCTTCTTGTAGACACACACACACACACACACACACACACACACACACACGGTCTCTTTGCTATAGGCAGTTTCTTCTGTTTTCCTCAATTGTATTTATAACACTTTCCTCCTCTGAAATACCTTCCATGAATTCTTTCTTTCAACATTGATTTTCATTAATTTTCAACATTCATTTTAACATTCCCAAAATGTTATGACATGTTATGTAAATGAAATGTTATGTTATGTTATGTAAATGAAATGTTATTTCCCAAAAACATAATTGTTTCAGGCATCATTCCATGCCATTGGAGTACAGTGATGAGCAAAGTTAGACAAGGTCCCTCATCTCAAAGAAGTGGCACACTGCTAGGAAGAGACAGATAAATAGGAAGACAAAAAAAATGAATAGCATTGACATTTAGGTCACTGATGAGGAAAGACCTTCTGAATCATAAAACTGCCAGGGCATATACTCTATAGTAACAGAGTCTTTTGTCTGTTTTCATGGCTGTATTCCCAGGGCCAAGAACAGTGTCAGGAGCATAACTGATCCTCAATAAACATTTTTTGATACAGCCATGAATGCAATGGATACTTTTGGAATTCAAAGGCAGGGTGTTCCGGGCAGAGGAAAAAGCAAGTGCAAAGGTCTTACAGAAGGAAGGAGCTTGGCATGTTTGAGGAGCACAAAGTAGGCCAGGGAGCCAGAGGAAGAGCACTAGGAAGTGCAGTCAGACAGGAAGATAGGACTTTATAGATTCTGGTCTAAGGTACAGTAGGAAGCCATTAAAAGCAGGTGGAAACTTTGCTATTGTTTTCTTCTCCTATCTTTATTATTCCTTTTATTCTACTTTGGGGTTTTTTTTTCCACTTCTTGATTTTGACAGTTTACTCATTATTTTTTGCTAATTTTACTAGTTTCACTAATACATGAATATGACACTATAAAATTTATCTAAGTGCTGCTTTGACTTTATTCCATAAGTTTTGATAAGCAGTATTTTTATAATACATAACTGTTTTATCCAAATTTGTATTTCTTTGACAATTTAATTATTAAGAAATATGTTCTTAAATTCCCAAATATATGGGCTGTTTGTTATTTTGTTTTTAATTTTTTATGGTAAGAAAACATGGGTTTATATAGACATGAGTCACATGGTATTTGTTGAGACTTGCTTTGTAGCCTAATATGAGGTCAAATTTTGTAAATATCCATGTGTGCTTCAAAATAATTTCTTTCTAATTATTAGATACAAGTCTCTCTATATGTGTATTATATCATGTATGTTAATTGTGTTGTTCAAATCACCTATATTTTTAGTAAATCTCCATCTTTTCATCCTGTCATAATCGTAATTCATATACGTTGTTAGGGGCATGTACAAGTTCAACAGTGATACATCTTCCTAATGAATTGCTCCTTTTATACAACCCTTTCAAAATATAACAGTGCTGTCCTCCCACCCAAATGTCTCTCATCTGATACTGATATGGCCACATTCACCGGCACTGTCATCTCATTCCAGTTTTCTACTTCCCATATTTCACTCTGTATATTTTCTTCTCTTTTCCTACTGCACAAATCATGTTTTTTTCAAAATATCCTGTTGTTCTTCTTATATTATCCTATGGTAAAAATGTATTCACTTTCTATCCTTTAAGTGGATAAGTTCACAGTGTTCATATATGGCATAGAAAGTGTAAAGATCACCAGCATTCTACTCTCCTCTCAGATTATATAAAATTGGTGGAATGAATTAACTCTAATCTCCTCAGTGATCTATGTGTGTTATTGTTACTGAAATTCATCTTGCTGTTAAGCCCTCCCCTCCCCACAGTGAGCATTTTTGTTGCAGGGATGGTAGTTTTCAGTGTCTATGCTAATTTAGTTGAACCATATCTGTTTACCCACTTTCTTTTTCTGTTCTGCACTGTTTCTTACATCTCAGACCTTCCTCCTGGGGTCAATCTCTTTCTTTAGCGAAAATCTATTAACTACCTTATAAAATCTCACAGTCACTGTCTGAAAATGTTTTTGTTTTCTCCTTCTTTAGTGGTATTTTAATTTGGTTTAGTTTATACTGATGGTCATTTTACGCTTTGAAAACACAATTTTGCTCTCTTCTGGCCTCTGTCATTGCTGTCCTGGTAGTCTAATGATTCTTTCTTCATGGTTAATCTGTCTTTCCTATCTGGTTACTTTTAAGATGTTCTCTCTGCTTTTGTGTTTTGCAATGTTTATTTCAGATGTATCTACTTTTTCCTTTTCTTTTTCTTTTTTTTTTTGTCTTATTTGGAATTGTGTTGTTTCCTCTCTCTCATGACTTCTGTAAACTATTGAGACATTATTGTTTCAGATGTTTCCTCTCCACCAGTCTTTCTATTCTTTTCTTGGGAATTATGAGAAGTATGGCAAAGCTTTTCATTGTTTTCCTGTCTCTCTTAAACTCTCTGTCATACTTTCCATTTTTAGTTCTCTCCATCTCTATCCTGGATAATTTATATATTCTGTCAAATTGTTTTTCTGTTACATGAAGTCCTTAGTAGCACTAAATACTTTTGTTCTTTCTGCACACTCTGTCTCAGACAGATTTTTTCCCTTGTATGTTTTGTAATTTTTTTCTAGAGAGTGTGTCTTTAGAGGTGCTTGTTTATTTTCCTGAGAGAATCTCATGGGAGTTTGTTGGGTCACGTTCCTTAGAACCAGACATTTGAGATGAGGGTTCACTGGTAGTGTGTATTAAAGGAGTATTCTAGGCAAGCTGGTGAGGGAGTGGAGGAAAATAGGAGAGAGAAGAGGAGGAGTCTGAGCAAGGGTGTGACCTCAGGCAAAGTCCCATAGAAAAAGATCTCAGCCTGATTCTGGAGTTTAATTTATGTTGCCAAGTTGTTGCAACTGAGACTAGAGAGCTATGAAAATCGGATGGGAGAATGTGTCTTGGAGGGCAGTGCTCTGAAACAGGAGGTCCAATGGTGCTGGCTGGGAAAGCATACCCCAGAGGGAGTCCCTGCCTCAAGAAACAGTAAAAATGGATCTAGGGGATCTGGGTGAAGCCCAGACACTGACATTATCCACCAAGATGTCTCTGCAGGGTGATTTTACATCCGATTTAGCACGTAAGAGTACAACTGGCTGAGGACCAATATTTATGTTTGCTTCTCAGTTAGAGGATTCTCTGATACCATGCAGGTTTCTATTCTGAAAAGTGCAGGCCAAAGGAATAGATTTCTCATTTAAGATTTGTTTTCTCCCAAAGTGCAAGCCACGATGAGCTTGTGTGTCAGTGCCCTGGCTGCTGAGCCACTTTTTCCCCTTCCTAGATCTACGTTAGGGACAGCTTCTCCAGGAAAGGCCTTTCAGCAAGGTTTCATTCAGTTCTATACCTTAATCGTGTTCTATGTAAGGATTAAAATCTGATCCAGGTATTAGCTGGTCTCATTAGCCTTCCACACCCCTCTCCTACCACTTCTGAGGGCTGCAAACATGTTTGCACACTAGTCTGGTTAGAGACTTGGGGCTGTGTCTATGAAATGGTTCTTACTCTTCTTTTGTTTCCTTGTTTTTTAATTTTTAAATTTTTTTTCTTAATCTTTCAGGGTGGATCTTCTGTCTCTTTTCTCTTGCAGTTGAGTTTTATGTGGAAAGAACTTCAAATTCAAACTGTAAGCAAGATTCTTATCCTTCCAGTCTTGGTTAAGAACCCTATAGTCTTAGGTGCTCAGCAGGGTCCTAAATTGTCCTTAATTGTTAAGATCAGTGACAGAAAAAAATTGGAGAGAGAGTGTAGACAAAGCTGTGAGATCAAAGAGCTCCAGAGACAGAAGTGTGGAAAACCTGATATCCTCAAGAAGGATAGACAGGAAGAATATGTCACCACTGTAACCAGAAGAGGAGGTGAACATAGTTGTGTGCTCTCTGGACTACAGATGTGTTTGATTTCTGTAGCATGAAAAGGATTGGTAAGGAATCCTCTCTTTTATTGTCTTTTTCTTAGAAAATAATTGGAGGTTTCTGAGAGAGCTGGGGAAAAAACTAAAATGCTACTTGCCTCAGTTTCTCTTCTATCCCAAGGAAACTGAAAAACTGTCATATGCTGAATGAATGACAAGAAATAAGCTTAAAGTCTTGAATGTTAATGGTTTTCTTCAGTACTTTCCTAAAAGTGCTGACCCAATACTGCCCCTCCTAACATTGTCTTATAAGGTAGCAACCCAGATAAAGGTGTGCATTTTAGGGCATTTAGGCTTCCAGCGAGGAACACTTTTAACAAATGATTCCAATGTAGATTGTAGGATTGATGCTGAACTTCAAGGTTAGTTCCAAAGTATTAAGCATTATCTTGATTTCCTCACATGCAAATAGCTGGACTGAAAACATTCTAAGCTGGTATTTGTGTAACACATGGAAAAATCAAATATAATATTCAAGACTATTTGTGAGGAGAGTTGGTTCTGCCCAATTTGGTCAGCAGACCTGTAAATTATGGTCATGTGAGGCCTGCTATTCTGTCAGGAAGAGTTCTTTAACTCTTTATAAAGACATAAAAAGGGTTTGCTGAGAATAACTGACTTACACTGTAGATGATAATTGTATTCAGTTTCTTACAGAAATCATGCTGTAAAAATTATCAGCTACTCCATTCCTTTCTAATATTAGTTTCCCATTCCCTAGGAACTGGAGAAAACTCTTAAGCAAATATTATAGTTATCTCAGATTGCATCCTCAGATATAAAAATATCTGCATAAGTCTGGAAAACTGGGAATGGGAAACACAACAAGGGTCTGTTTTCCAACCAAGAAAGAACTCCCCAGGCAAGAGAAAATAGAAGTACAGAAGTTTGGTCAAATCCAATATATTATTGTTAAAAGGGAGTGTATTTGCATTTGTCACTTAGATTATCAATTGGCCCAGCCATCCCCAGCCTGACAGCATGGGAGCTACAGTAAAAAAGTAAGCAAAATCTCAGAAAGCTGTTTCTCTACAACCTCCATGAGACAATGAGTCTTCTGGAAATGGTGGAATCTGGACACATCGACAGAATGTTAGCTGCACTAGTGGTGTGGATAATAAGAAAGAGGTGGTTTCAACACCTTCTATTCTCTGGAATAGGAGCCCTGACTAGATATCAAGACTTGGGCTACTTGGCATCATCAGTGGGGCAGTGTCTAGGCAGTGATACTATCAATGGGTAACAATGGCATAGCTGCTATTCTTAACTTAGGCACAATTAGACACATTATCTCAATGATCTGGACCAGGATCTAAGAAAAGTAGTAGGTTTCCCCAAGGTAGTCAACAGAATGTTATTAAAACTCATGTGAGGGGCACCTGCGTGGTTTGGTCGGTTAAGCATCCGACTTTGGCTTGGGTCATGATCTCACGGATCGTGGGTTTGAGCCCAGTGTTGAACTCTGTGTTGACAGTTCAGAGCCTGGAGCCTGCTTCAGATTCTGTGTCTTCCTCTTTCTCTGCCCCTCCCCTGCTCGTGCTCTGTCTCTCTCTCTTTCTCTCAAAAGTAAAATAAAACATTAAAAAACAAAACTTGTGTGAGAAACCCACTGGATATTCTCAAATTTATTTGGAAAGGTCTTCTGGATGCTGTATTTCTTGAGGAGTAAGTAGGATTATAGATAGATAGTCTTTCTTTCTTTCTTTCTTTCTCTCTTTCCTTTATTTCATGTTTAGTGATTTTTTTAAATTTTTTTTAAATTTTTTTTCAACGTTTTTTATTTATTTTTGGGACAGAGAGAGACAGAGCATGAACGGGGGAGGGCCAGAGAGAGAGGGAGACACAGAATCGGAAACAGGCTCCAGGCTCGGAGCCATCAGCCCAGAGCCTGACGCGGGGCTCAAACTCACGGACCGTGAGATCGTGACCTGGCTGAAGTCGGATGCTTAACCGACTGTGCCACCCAGGTGCCCCTGTTTAGTGATTTTTAAGGGAGACAGAGCAAGCTGGGGAGGGGTAGAGAGAGAGGGGACACAGGATCTGAAGCAGGCTTTGTGCTGAGAGCAGGAACCCGATGCAGGGCTCAAACTCATGAACTGTGAGATCGTGACCTGAGCCAAAGTTGGATGCTTAGCCAACTGAGCCACCCAAGCAATTGGCTTTTTCTTTTTTAATAGTTGTTTTTATCATCTTGTTCTTAAATTCAAACTGTTATGACTCAGGAAACGTAGGGGACATATGTATGGTCAGAAGAATGCTCTCTGTTCTGCTTTCTTTTCCTGACTCATCCAAACTCTGCTCCTCTTCTGTGTATCTGTGGCAGATGCTGAGGTGAGCTGTTCAGATCCCCTTCAAAGGGCCTGCTACCCCACCACAAGGAGATGGGGGTGGGAGCTGACAATTCTCCAGCAATTGGTTTCCTTATGATCTGCATAGGTTTTTGAACAAAGATCAAGATTCTTCTCAGTGTGCTCCCCAGCCCATGACTGAGCAAAGTGGTGCAACATGGGGCTACAGGGGCATGGCTTTGCTCTGGAGATTCCTGTCACAAGGCTGGCAGAGCTTTTGTCAGGTCTGTGTCATGGTCTGACAGTTCCCCTTGTCCAATCCTACTTCCTCCTCTTTCTTTTAAGGTGTTATACTTCCCAATCAACAGTTTGCACACTTGACTCATCTAGGTACCTGTTTTCTAGAGCCCAAAAGGAAAGGGATCCCACACTGTCTCATTCCATACAGTTCTGTGTTATGATATTTTGTGCAACACAGAATCCTTCTCTTCCAGGACCTTCCTTCTTAATTATTTCTTATGCAGCCAGTGAATTGGGTACTGTTACAAGAGACCCGATTTTGGATTCAGACTAGGTCTGGGTTTGAATCCCAACCTTGCCTTATGCTTAACAATAGGAACTTGATCAAGTTATAAATTTCTATGAGCTCCTATCTTTTCATCCTTCCAGTATGGGACTGAGCTAGCAACAGATCCCTCACTGGATGGAAACCTGGATATATATAACTTATGTGCGAAACAATTAGACATCCTCCCAACAGTTCCAGAGTCAGAGATCGCATTTCATGCTCACTGTGGACAGCATGGATTTAATTACATTTATGTCAAGATTTTATGTTCCTTTATAAGAATAATTTACCAGTAACATGTGTAAAATGGATGACACATTATTTTTTCTTCCTCCTATTAAAAAGAAATCCCCAGCACTATAAAATTTGCTTGCACATTTTCCCTTTCTCCTCAGAATTTCTAGTTTTAATCATATCTCATCTTCTTCCTCTCTTTGGAGTAAATCTTCTCTCCTTAAAGTTTGGTATATTTTCCTATCTATTGACTAAGTTTTGTTGCCATTTTCCTATGACAAGTGGTATTAACTCTTGGTTTTTATAGTTACTAGTTCAGCTTTTGGATGAGAATTACATCCGTTGTGTTGTTTACTGTGTTTTGAAAGAAAGGTTTCACTCCATTTAACTTCCTCTTTGTCTTTTAAAATAACTACTTGAAATATTTTCCCTGGTGTTTTTCCAGAGAAACAAAAAATTGGGAGAAAGACGAAAAGACAAGGGGAATTACGGAAAATGTTTTAAGTTAGCTTTCTTTTTTTTTCTTCTTTTCATTTTCCTTGCCAAGTTTAAACCCATGAAGTCTTGACTAAATACTAAATACAGAAAAGCCCCAAACAAACTAAACCTGGTTCAAGTATGGTTACATATCCCTATATTATATTTTGATAAGGGATCTTTTCAGTGTAATAAGTATTTATACTAAATGAGCACCAAATAACACTAACATCTTACCATTTTATGGTGTTTTACAGTTTGTGAAGGGCTTTCACTTTATCTTCTTTTAATCTTGTCTAAAAATACCCCAAAAGCTGAACTCCTCCTTTTGGACTTTTCAGATTCCTGTTTATATGGTATTAAGAAGATTAAAATGATGTGTAATAGAGTGTGAAAATGGAAGTCTTGCTTGAGACCTTAAGACAACAGAGCCCAGAGATTCCAAACATGTACAGGACAGTCCTCCCCCACTTTCTGGGGAGCTCAGAGACTTGAGAGCAGTCACAAATCACAGCCCAGCAAGTACAACTGCTGGGAGTGGAGTTCTACTATATCTCACACTTCACCTTTCCATCCAGCTTCTCGCCTTGTAGAATTACCACGGGTGATGTGATGTCTGTTCACTCTGTCCCTCAAACTA
The DNA here is from genome assembly GCF_022837055.1 of Prionailurus viverrinus. Taxonomy (NCBI): domain Eukaryota; kingdom Metazoa; phylum Chordata; class Mammalia; order Carnivora; family Felidae; genus Prionailurus; species Prionailurus viverrinus. Next base: position 52,632,564 of record NC_062567.1, on the reverse strand, counting down.
CAGGAGGCACACATGGAGTTCCGCAATTGGTTTCCTTAAATCGCCTCTCCCTCTCCCACGACTTGGGTTTAGGAGGAAACTCCTCATACTCTTTCCCTTTAGGGGGGCTCTTTTAAAAGACTGTTCCCAAAGTCCCCTTCAGAAATCCCCTTCTATGCTCTAACTCCTGACTCCTGTGGTCAAGGAACCATTAAGAGTTACATGATTGGTTTTGGCTAGCTAATTTTTCCAAGTGCTACCAGGTGTTCTTCCACATTTTGGTATCTGAAATCTGCTGGTCTTAGCCCAAAATTCTATTTTGAAAGCCAAGTACAAATAAAATTTTGAAAAACAGTAACACGTGCACAGCTTGCATAGATAAATGTGTGCCATGAGAGCTGATTCTCTACCAAAACCAGTGACTCTGACTTCAGAATTCATCCCTGATACTAAACAAATGGGCTCACATGTTATGAGATCGTCACTCAAGATTTTTCCATGTCTACTTAAATATCAATGAACACAATAAAATTCAGCAAATATTCACTTATGGCTTTCTAGATGCCAAACCCAGAAAAAAATTAAAGAAACAAAGGTGTTTCTTTATTTCAACAAAGGTTGAAATAATTTCAGATATGTAGGGGTAGAAAAAGAAAAATCAAATTCAACAGTAATTTAAAAAATGGGACTTGGGGCGCCTGGGTGGCGCAGTCGGTTAAGCGTCCGACTTCAGCCAGGTCACGATCTTGCGGTCCGTGAGTTCGAGCCCCGCGTCAGGCTCTGGGCTGATGGCTCAGAGCCTGGAGCCTGTTTCCGATTCTGTGTCTCCCTCTCTCTCTGCCCCTCCCCCGTTCATGCTCTGTCTCTCTCTGTCCCAAAAATAAATAAACGTTGAAAAAAAAATTAAAAAAAAAATGGGACTTAACATAATAGCAACACATGAGTGTGGGGCTCTACAATCGGATGGGGGGGGCACAAAATGTTGGGTGTCCCAGTTGGGTGGGGGCTGGCAGCACAGGCAGTGAAAGAATTCACCCAAAGAAGAACAAAAGAGTTGGAAGTTTATTGAATACCCTGCAAGGGAGCAGCGGGACAGGACAGCAAAGGAGAGACGGCCAAAAGACGGTGGTGGAGGACCACGGTTATAAGGCAGAGTGAGGAAGTATGGGAACATACGGAGTTTTCCTTTTTTTGGTAATCCTAGGAACTGTACCTTGTTGTCATTGGTCAGTTAGGGCTTCTGGCTATTTTAAGGCTGTTTGCTTTCAGCTCAGAGGGCACCATGGGCCCTTTTGCCTTGCTCAAGTTTCCATTGCTGAAGCCCGTTGCCTAAAAGCAGCCTTCACAATGAGATGGTTTCTATAGTTTCTATAACAAAATCTATTGACTGTTGCTTTCTTGGGCACATAGCTGGATTGTTTTTCCCAGCTTTATTTACAGATAATGCATGACTGTGTGCGTGGCTTCAATCAGTGGAATATGTGTCACTTCTGACACGAGACTTTTAGGAAGCATGTATGCCTTTTCCCCACTCTCTTTTCCCATCACTAGCTGGATGTCTTGCTCCCACCTTCAGACATTCCTATTTAATTTATACAGGGTACAGCCTTGGCATCAGGATTTTCAAAAGCTCTCAGGTGATTCTAATCATCTTCTTCCAGCAAAGCTTGGGAATCTCTATCCCAAGGGACAGCACAGCAAGCATTTGGAAGAAGCTGAGGTCTTGAGTCACCACATGGAGGAAAACTATCTGTTCATCAGGAACATAAGGTTTGAACTGTAATATAAATAAGGAATAAGGTTGTGGGGTCTCTTTGACAGAGCAGCTTAGCATTACCTTGGTTAACATACTTAATAATTTAGCAAAATGTGTAAAAGAAAAATCATAATGCTGAAGGTTGCAGTGATAGTAGTTTGCTCACAGGTATTGCTTTTCCAAAGATATATTATAAGTACATATGATATTAATATATAATATGAGAAATGAAGATATTTCTACCACGTAATCAGTAAGTTGATTTAGTATTATATGAAAAAATAATTCAACACAAGAAATGAGATGAGTATAAAAAACTTCTACATAGGCTGAAGTAAAAAAAAAAAAATGCCTGCTGCCTGGTGTCCTATTGATATTAGAATAAAATTTAAGCTCATTACCATGAGTTTCCAAGACCGGGCGTGTTTGTGTCATCTTACCTTGCTCTTCCTTGCACTTACCATCCTTCAGTGGGTGATCTTCTACTGGTGCCTCAATAGGCAGACAGCCTCTTATACTTCAGGACCTTTGCACATGCTTTCTTGTCTTAAAGCATAATTATCTTTCCTGGGGCACCTGGGTGGCTCAGTCAGTTAAGCATCCAGACTTCAGCTCAGGTCATGATCTCATGGTTGGTGAGTTCAAGCCCCTCATCCAGGTCACAGCTGTCAGCTCAGAAACTGCTTAGGACCCTATATGCTCCCTTCTTTCTCTGCCCCTCCCCTGCTCATTCTCTGTCTCTCAAAAATAAAAACATAAGGAGCACCTGGGTGACTCAGTCAGTTGAGCGTCTGACTTTGGCTCATGTCAAGATCCCATGGTTCGTGAGTTCAAGCCCCTCATTAGGCCCTCTGCTCTCAGTGCAGAGCTCACTTCAGATCTTTGTCTCCCTCTCTCTTTGCCTCCCCCCCTGCTCATGCTTCTCTCTCAAAAATAAACACTAAAAAATAAATAAAAATTAAAAAATAAACCTTTAAAAAAACAAAACAAAAAACATAATTATCTTCCCTAACTTGTCTTACTTTTCACCTGGTATACTCTTTCTCACCCACCAAGCTACAGCTTAAATTTAATTTACATAGGGAAACTTCCTGGTCTAGGTTTGGTCTGGCAATTATATGCTGTATACTTTTTCCTTGTAAGACCACCATTTTATTTTAAACAATGATTCTTATTTATTTAACAGTTTCCTTCCTTGCTAGACTTAAAGTCCTAGAAAAGCAGGAGGTATGTCTACTTTCTGTAGTGCTATTTTCTCCAACCACATATGAGACACATAGTAGATGGTCAGTAAGTATTTGTTGAAAGAATAAATTAATCCAAGTCGCAGTACTTTTCGTTACAAGAAATAATAGCTCATTGGAGCTGGTGGAAGCAAGATCAACCTGTTGGTTTTCAAGACATTATTTTCACCAAGGACCAATGAATTGTACTTTCTCTGTCGTAACACGGATATCTTTTTTCCCAAATGAATCATTAAAAAAGGAAATGCACTCTTTAAAAGGCTCACATTTGCAGAATAAAAAAAAAATGTTATTACGTGACTCAGCCAATGTAATCATTAGGGCTTATCTAAGTTTATTAAACGCCCTCAGGATCCGTTTCCCATATTAGCCTCTGTGATCTGCTGTTCCAGGAAAAACATCATGTTGTTGGGGTTTTTTTTTGTGTGTGTGTGTGTTTTTCTAATTTTGACTGTAACCTTATGTCCTTTTATAGCATTTCCTAAGGAAGTTTGTCTACATTCACATCCTCAGTAAGGACCATTGAATATTCAGTATTAAATGCATGTGTATAAGTCTGTATTTCCAGATTATAGGACACATAGTAATGGAGATATAGATCTTACTTATGCTTTTGTTTTGTATAAACATTATGAGTATCCTTGATTCCTACAAACCATCTTTGGAGGAGCTGCTCTCTGGTTTCTATTGCTAGACTCACGTAACAATAGAATGATTTGGAAAAAAGTTCATTGCTTTAAAGACAATATACTTGACTCAAAATCCTATTGGGCTCACACCTACAAGCGTCCTCCCTGATATCCCTCCAAGAACACAGCTCATTGCTCTTACCTTCTGCAGTTCTCTCCAGGTGAATCTCTGCTCTCATTTTCAAAAGGCTTAAGGTAGGAAAATACCCAGCTGTCCATGAAGGTTGCTATGAGCTAATGAGCAAAGGCATGATTTAAGAGATGATAGAAGACTATTTGTTTGGCTAGAGTCCACCAGCCTTTTCTCATTTGTCCTCTGGGTAATCTATGTTTTGCACTTGAAGGGAGAAAAGAAGGAGTAGCAGCCACTGAGACCTCTGCCTTCTAGGTTACCTTGACTTAGGGACGAGTGTGCTGGCTTGAACTGGAGTCTGTGCCTCATGGGGGAAACACTGCAAATGCCACCATGGAGGGGGCACTATGACTGCAATTACCAAAAAAACCCTCTGTAGCAATCAGTTTTATATCCTCAATGTGGCAAATGCTGTGCTAGATCCACAGTTGTGTGATACAGGAAATGAGTTGTTTGGGGAGAGTATTGAAGCAGGAAACGATTCGGAGAGGGAAAAGCATAAAAGAGATCATTTGGGCAGTTGGATGAGCAAAAGCAAGGATATTGATGTGGTTAGTATAGGAGGTGTATCAGAGCTGTAAGTAGTAGAGTTTGGTTGGTATAGAAGGGGTCACTGAGGATGAGAAGGGGTCATTGGGAGGACCTTAAATGACAGAGGAGTCATGAAAGATGTGTGAGTGTGGTGGCGAAGTGTTGGGAGATGAGTTTTAGGAAGATGAATGTGAGGAGGAGCCAAGATGGAGGAACAGCATGGAAGTTTTTTGTGTGTCTTGTGTCCATGAAATACAGCCAGACCAACACTAAACCATCCTGCACACCTAGAAAACTGATCTGAGGATTTACACAACAATCTGCACAACCTGAACCACGGAATTCAGCAGTCTACTTCAGTGTATTCATTTTTTCAAATTTTCAAGCCATTTCCTTTTTTTTTCTTTTTTCCCCTTTTTTCTCTAATATATCAAGCCACTTTCAACACCCAGACCAAAACACACCTAGGATCTAGCATAATTTATTCTATTTTGTGTGTGTGTGTTTGTTTTTTATTTTTTAATTTTAATATTTTTTTAATTTTAATTTTTTTAATTTAAATTTTTTCTACTTCATTAATGCCTTTTCTCCCTTCAAAATGATGAAATGAAGGAATTCACCCCCAAAGAAAGAGCAGGAAGAAACGACAGCCAGGGACATAACCAACACAGATACAAGCACGATGTCTGAACCAGAATTTAGAATCACGATAATAAGGAAGATGAATGTACTATGTATGTGTAAAATGGTTTAGGCAGAGAGAGATCAATTAAGAAGTTGATACAATAAATAATGAGACTCGAAGAGAGAAGGGAGGCAGAGAGAGAAAAGAGGTGGATGGAAGTCATTGCTAAGTGTAACATAAATGATTTAGTAGCTGTGAGGATGGAGGAGGAAGAGTAAAAGAAAGTGGGCGATGAATTCAAGATTACTCCAAGGCTTTAAATCTGATTACCAGTGCAATTAAATAAAGAATTGGGAGGTGTGGCTAGTTTAGGAGTGGGGAAAGAGACACAGAGAAAGAGGAGTATACTATATAATGATAATACAGTATACTAATATACTATAGATATTTACATTTTTATTATGACTACAAAGCTCTAAAAATATACACTTTATTTCAGAAAAGAGAGTTTGTATTTTACCAAGGTCCTAAAGAGATGGAGAAATTTTTCCTGACCAACACTGATGTTCTGGGTTTTCTCTACTGACCTCCAAAATTATGTCTAACCCTTATTGCAATTGCTTGTTGACTTATCTTTATTCTGCAGTGTTCTCTACAGTCTTCAGGGAGGCCAGGAAAATCCTTATTATATTCCCAGTATATTCCTTATTATATTCCCAAATAATCTTGTAATTTCACTATTTCCCACTACTTTGCTATTACCTAAGTTATGAGGATGGCTACTCAGCTTCCTACTTCACAGTTTGGACAAAGAAAGAGCTGACATAAAAGAAGAGAGGCCCTAACCACCTGAGCAACAGAAAATTTGGGTTTGACTATTTAAATAGTGATTTCATTAGCCCATTGTTAACTGAATAAGGATATACAGTTAAATTCTAATCACTTTAGACCAAAAGCTGTATTTGGCACCATGATTCAGCATCATTACCTGTATGCAAAAATATTTCTGGAAGTTTTCCTGGTAAACAATCAGTTGTGAAGCCACTCTACCACGGTGTTTCTCAAACTGGGATATAGGCATTGGTCCCTTGACACAACAGACTAATCATGGAGCATATTCCTAGTGTGTTGATTTTACTGGAAGATTTGAGAAGATATGCTTTTTTTTTTTTCACTGAGGTCAACTTGCATATATTATTTGGCCATTCAATAAATACTTATTGCATTCAGGCAGAATATCAGATTCTGGGAAGTATTGATTTAGAAAATGGATTTGGGGACATCTGGGTGACCAACTAAGACAACTGAATGAACTCAGAAGTGGATTCTTCCTCAGAGCCTCCAAATAGAGCCCAGTCAGGCCAACACCTTTTATTTTGTATTTGGGAGAACCTAAGCAAAGCTCCCAGTTCAGCTCACCTGGACTTCTGCCCTATAGAAATATAAGACAATAAATGGGTATTGTTATAAGTCACTTAGGTTTGTGGAAATATGTTATCCCACAATAGAAAACTGATACAATTCTTCTATGAAGTGTCTATTCAAACTTTTAATTTGGTTATTTTCTTATTGCATTGCAACTTTTCATCTATAGATCTGCCTTAGCTTACAATGGGGTTATGGCCTGATAAGCCCTTTGTAAACTGAAAATATCATAAATAAAAAAGTGCATTTATTACACCTAACTTACCAAACATCATAGCTTAACCTAGCCTCCTTAAACATGATCAGAACACTTACATTAGCCTACAGATGAGCAAAATCATCTAACACAAAATATATTTTATAATGAAGTGTTGAATATCTCATGTAATTTATTGAACATTGTACTGAAAGTGAAAAACAGAATGGTTGAATGGGTACAGAATGGTTGTAACTACACTGTTTGTTTTTGCTCATGGGTGTGGCTGACTGAGACCTACGGCTTATTCCCACTGCCCAGTATCACAACCAAGCACCATATAGCATATTGCTAGCCCAGGAGATCAAACTTTAAAATTCAAAGTTAAGCTTCTAATGAATTCATATCCCTTTTGTATCATCATAAAGTTACAAAATCACAAGTTGAACCATTTTAAGTCAGGGACTATCTGTATATTCTGGATATGTCATTTGTCAGCTATACGTGTCAATATTTTTTGGATTGCTTTTTCACTTTCTTAATGGTGTTTTTTAAATGTTTTAATTTTGATCAAGTCCAATTATTGCTTTTTGTTTTTTCACTATTGCTTTGACTTTCTTCTTTAAGAGATCTTTGTCTACTTTAAAGTTATGAATATGTTTCTCTAGAAACATAAAATATATTCATAGCTTTTATGTTGGGTCTGTGATCTATTTGGGGTTTATTTTTGTGTATGGTATGAGATAGAAGTTGAAGTTCATTTTTTCATGCATAAATTGTTAAAAAAATAGTTCTGTTCTCTCACTGAATCATGTTGGCACCTTTGTCAAAAATCACTTGAACAAATATACATTTCTTCTTAGACTTTCTGTTCTGTTCCATTGACCCATATGTATCCTTTTACCTTTACCACTCTGTTTTTGTACTATAGCCTTATAGTACATCTTGAAATCAGGTATGATTAGTTCTCTAAATTTGTTCTTCATTTTCAAGATTATTTGGACTTTTCAATGCAATTTTCATTTCTATATAAAAGTTAAAGCTAGCTTGAGAATTCCTACAAAATTCTGATAAGAATTTGATTTTAATTGTCTTGAATCTATAAATAAGTTTGGGGAGAATGTACATCTTAACAATATTGAGTCTTCCAATCCATGAACACAATACATCTTTCTATCCAGGTCTTCTCTTATCTCTCAGCTGTATTTTCAACTTTTCAGTGTGTATGTCTTACACATAGTTCATTGAATCTACCCTACAATAATTTATCATTTTAATGCTACTATAAATGGCATTCTTTGAATACCATTTTTTAATTGTTCACTACTAGAATATGGAAGTGACTTTGTATCCTGAAATATTGCTAAATTCACTTATGACTTCTAGTGTTTTTTCAGATTCCTTAAAAACATTCTACATTCATGATCATGTCATCTACCAATAAAGTTTTACTTTTTTCCGGTCAGTCTCCTATTTCCTTTTTCGTACCTTATTGCACTAGCTAGTATCTCCTGTATGATGTTGAATAGAAATAATGAGAGTGGGTATAATTGGCTTGTTCTTAATCTGAAAAAGGATTCAATTTTTCACTATTAAGTGTGATGTCATCTGTAGGTTTTCTGTATATCCCTTTTGTCAGATCAGGGACATTTCCTGCTGTTCAGTTTGTTGAAAGAGTTTATCATAAATAGATGTTGAAATTTGTCAAATGTTTTTTATACATCTCTTGTGCTGATTGTATGCTATTTCTGTTAATGTTATGTTTTCTGTAAATGTTATGTTATTCAGTTAATATGCCAAAATGAATGGATTTTTTAGTATTAAACCAACCTTGGATTCCAGTGATAAATTCCTCCTGGTTATGTTATCATCTCCCTTTTATATATTCCTAGATTTAATTTGCTAATACAGTAAAACCTTTGTTTGGCATAATTCGTTCTGTAAGCATGCTTATAATCCAAAGCACTTGTATTTCAAAGCGAATTTCCCTATAAGAAATGATGGAAACTCAGAGGATCCATTCCACAACCCAAAAATATTCATATAAAAATGATTACAATACTGTAACATAATACAAAATAATAAAGAAAACACAAAATATGAGGAAAAATAAACAAATTAACCTGCACTTACCTTTGAAAACCTTCGGGGCTGATGTGAGGGAGACCAGAGAGAGGAGGGTTATTGTGTAGGATGACTTTCACTATCACTAGTGGAAAAACTGCTATCTATTGCTTCAATGGAATCTTTTTCTGCATGAGGGTCATTGTATACACTCACACAGATGTTTACTACAGTACAGTATTAACAAACTCTTGTCATATGCTATATTTAATGTAACTGGCAATAAGACAGCAGAGGAAAGGGTCTATATCTGCAGGCAGTCTGAGCTAGAATGAAGGAAAACATTCCTAAGCTTACTCTTGCATGAAAAAGCAGAGGACTGTCCATAGGTGCTTTGAAGTGACAAAACATACACTAGTGCCAGTTGTGGGCACTTTCTAATGTTCTGAAAAATCACTGATTTCTGCCAAACACCATGGCCTGAGACCGAGTAGCCAAACATGGGAGATTATCACCCACAATCCTGCAGTATGCACGCACGTGTGTGAGAAGAACCATAGTGTTGTGGTCATGTGACATTCAGTGTCACATACTACTCCTATTGTAACACATCACTCATTTACCAAATTAAAATTGATTAGATATGTTAACTGTTCTTGAAGAATACTCACAGGACAAGTTACTCACAGTGCATGGTTTTGCTCCACTTGTCTTAAACGCTCTTCCCTTCTTTGTCCAGCTATTGAACATGGCTTGTTAATTATAGTATTTAGGCTCTATAATTGCTGGTGTCTATATCTTTTAGTGAGCTACATTTGCATTATACTTATTTACGTGTCTCTCTTCCAATGCGATTTAAAAATTTTTGGAAGCTTGGACCATGTCGTTTTCAACTCTATAGCTTCAATATCTATTGCATTACCCAGCAAACAATCAATGAATATGTGTTGAATGAAAAGTGAATTTTTTTACTCTTTATTTTTCTATGTGCTACTTTAGGCCAAATGAAGCAGAAAGAAATAGAATGCAAAAGTATGTCCCTGAGGGACAACAAAGAACTGCATTGCTGGGCTGAATAGCATGTAAACCTTAAGTCTAAGTCTCCTCCAAACTGGAGGATTCCTCATTCTAGATAGGCCACAGTGACCCCCAAAGTTCAGGTGCATGTCTATAAACAATCAGAGACACATCAGGAAGCAATAACATCCACTTTCCCGCTAAGATTCTTTTCTAGAGCATATCTATTACACTGTCTTTTCATTGGCTTGGTAGTAAATCTCAGTAACATTAACTTCATGAGTGATTTTTTTTTTTTAATTTGGCCAAGCAAATCTAAATATTCTGCTTATATCTTGGTGCAATTTTGACATTGACTTGATGACACAAATAAACAAAAATTATGTAAATGATACCAAGGATTAAAAATAATGTAGATTCAGAAATGGGACAGAGACTTCATCTTTATTTGTCAAAGTAAAGGGACTGGGCTGGCTCCAACATTGTTCAAATTTAGTAAAGACAGGATTGCTAGCAAACCTAATTATCTCCACAATTAGTAATTCATACTTTTGTCATTAGTTAAATGGAATGCTTAAGGAAACTATTTCTATTTACTCAAACTGAAAATAATAAAACTTTTTGCTTCTAACAATAATAAAAATAAATAAATTTAGACCTTGCTAATTTGAGTATTATAACAATTTTGATGACATGATTTACATTTGGAGTATTTTTGACAATAGCTCATCAAATTAGTATTGTAAACATTTCAAGGCGATTAATTACATGACTCAAAAAGGTAACCTGATATACATATTTTAAAAGAAACCTGTTAATATGATATGCTAGTTCTATGTATTTTCTATATAATGCTTTAAACAGACATTCAGAGATGTTATATTAAATTAAATCACATTAAATGTCATGTAATTGCTTTCCCTTTGTGAATTCTGTAATCAGTTATTTTTATTAAAACTGACCTCTTTAATATGTTTAATTTTTTTTAAGAATTTAGCAGTTAGAATTCTAGAAGTAATTTCTTATTGTGCCATATAGTATGTCTGATTAACCAAATCTTACAGAGCATATTTAAGTATGTCTAATTTTAATACTTTTCTGAATTCATCTAGGTATACATAAAACTCAAGATGTGCATTTTGTTTTGTTATTTTTTCTTAAAATTTTTAATGTTTATTTTTGAGAGACAGACAGAGCATGAGTGGGGGAGAAGCAGAGAGAGAGAGGGAGACACAGAATCTGAAACAGGCTCCAGGCTCTGAGCTGTCAGCACAGAGCCAGATGCAGGTCTCGAACTAGGAAACAGCAAGATCATGACCTAGGCTGAAGTCAGACACTTAACTGACTGAGCCACCCAGGCACCCCTCCAGATGTGTATTTTGTGTGCATGTGCCTATCTATACCATATACGTTACATGCAGTTTCCAAAATCTAATAAAGCGTATTTAAAAACTATTAGTATTCTTCTGTATATCTAACAAGGCGTTCAATTCAGGGTAAACGTGCAGAAAGGTAAAAAGATATTTCCAGCCCTTTTCAACTCTCTATTTAAACTCAAAACAAAGAGAAAAATCATTCTTGCACCACTAGTGTTCAGGGGCCACAAGAAGTTTCTTTGGGCCAGAAACTGAATTTAGTTTCAATGAAGACAATATCTACTTCCCAGACGTTGTGGAACTTTCACAAATATGGCCACTCAGAGACAGAGCAGGAATGTTGTACCTGCCCCATGAAGTACCTCAGGGCACGTTGCTCTCACACTTCTACAGCTTTCCATGCTTACCTCCCCAGCTCTTCCCAAGAGTCACCCTGAGCACTTGAGAAGAGTGAATAATACCTTCATGGACATGATGGTGCAATCCGAAGGAATCCACTTCAAGATCAAAATTTCTTGTGGTCTTATGCTTCAACTTAAAAATACATACGAATTTTGCACTTTACCCGATGGACCTAATACCACTACCAAATCCATTTTCTAAATTTTTTTTAACATTTATTTTATTTTTGAGAGAGAAAGAGACAGAGCATGAATGGAAGAGGAGGAGGGAGAGAGAGAGACAGAATCTGAGGCAGGCTCCAGGCTCCAAGCTGTCAGCACAGAGCCTGACATGGGGCTCGAACCCACAAACTGTGAGATCATGACCTGAGCCGAAGTCGGACGCTTAACCAACCTGATGCCAAGGCTGTACCCTGTATAAATTAAATCGGAATGTCTGAAGGTGGGAGCAAGACATCCAGCTAGTGATGGGAAAAGAGAGTTGATTAAAATTAGAGATAGAATATAAATAAACTATAAGTATTTGAAAGTGGTAAGTAAGTTGTCTTAGTTTGGGTTGCTGTAACAAATTACTGGGGTAGTAATTTGTTGACTGGATGGTTTAAACAACAAACATTTATCTGTCACAGTTCTGGAGGCTGGGAAGTCTAATATCAAAGTACCAACAAATTTGTTTCTTAGTGAGGGCCTTCATCCTGGTTTGCAGATATCTATCTTCTCACTCTGTCCTCACATAGGGGAGAGCAGAGAGAGCAAATGCTAGTCTCTTTCTCTTCTTATAAGAACACTAATCCCATCATGGGGCTCATGACCTCATCTAAATATAATTATTGAGGACTGACTTCCTAATATTATCCCATTGGAGGTTATTTTAACATGTGAAGTTTGGGGGGGAATGCAAACATATACTCCATAATACAAGTGTAACACTATTTGCAGATAAAATATTTTCTGCAAAGTCAAGGTAACATGGTAAAACAATACTGAGATTATTGAGAAAGCTTAGCAAAATTGCTCAATATAAGGTAAATATATAATCAGAAAATATAAACAAATAATGCATTCTTAATGGGAGTACAAAATGTGAAATAAAAATATGAAATTTGTATGATTGATCATTACAAGAAATGTACAAACCTATATAAATTTGATAGAAAGATAAAAAGAAGACTTAAGTAAATGGGAAACCATGTTTTCAGATAGAAAGAACACTAGAAATATGATTTTTTTGTAAATTATTTTCTAAATTTAATAAAATTCCAACAAAATGCCCAACAGAGAATAGCTGTTTCATTTCTCTCGGGTAAATGTCAACAGATAATTTTGAAAGGAGTGGAAAGTAGACTGGAACTCGCAGAGTTAAAATATACTTTAAAGCTATAATAATCAAATTCATCAGATCATCGTAATATAGTTTTAAAAAATATGAAAAAAAATGATTCATTAAACAGAATAGGTGGCCCATAAACAGATCTTACTATAAAATAATGATAAGTAAGTGACAAAGATCAAAGATGTTATTACACAACAGAGCAAAGAGATTAAATGGTGATTGTGTAACAAATAAAATATTAACTTAAGTTCTCATCCCATAGCATATGCCAAAATAAATTCTAGAACAGAATTAAAAAAAACAAACAAACACCTTTAAGGGGCGCCTGAGTGGCTTAGTTGGTTAAGCATCCGACTTCAGCTCAGGTCATGATCTTGTGGTCCCTGGGTTCAAGCCCTGTGTCGGGCTCTGTGCTGATAGCTCAGAGCCTGGATCCTGCTTCGGATTCTGTCTCCCTCTCTCTCAGCCCCTCCCTCACTCGCACTCTCTCTCTCTCCAAAAATAAATAAACATTAAAAAGTTGAAAAAAAAAAACCTTTTAAACAGATATAAATAAAAAGTTAGTATTTATTAACTAAAGCATTGGAATACAATGCAATAGTAAAGGCACCAAATTTGCTTAAGTAAACTTTCCCTTAGAAAAAAAAAAAGCATCGTGAATGCAGAGACCCTGGAGGTCTGACTCATCACTAACCTCTGTGACCTCCAGGAGATCTAGCCAGTGTATGTGCTCTAATAAATCTTTATAGAATGTATAAAAACAACTGTTTTTATTTTTTGTAAAGGCAGCACCACAATCGTTTTCTTAAACAACAAATTGGGAAACATATTTGTCATGTAGATGTGAAGATTAATATACTCTTGTAAAAAGTTCATGCAAATAATAAAAAACTTTGTTAAGACCCATTAGATGGACAAGTATGTGAACAACCTATTCAACAACAGAGGGAATACAACAAAGATTAGCGAACATTTGAAAAAAAGTTAATATTAATAACAAAGAATTGCATGTTATCTGTCAAATTACAAGATTTTTTTTAGTTTATTTATTTTGAGAGAGAAAGAGAGAGAGCGAGCATTAAGCAAGAGGCAGAGAGAGAGGGAGAGACAGAATCCCCAGCAGGCTCCGTGCTGTCATCTCAGAGCCTGGTACTGGGCTTGATCCCACCAACCTTGAGATCATGACTTGAGCAGAGATCAAGAGTTAGACTCTCAATTGACTGAGCCCACCAGGCACCCCAAATTACAGGCTTTTTAAAAATAAGAATATTCAATGTTGGTTTCACCATAAGTGTAATAGGTCATTTCATACAGTTTGGGGGTAGTTAACACAAACTTTTAAGAAAGGTAATTTCATATTCTATATCACAGCCCTAAATGGGGCGCCTGGGTGGCGCAGTCGGTTGGGCGTCCGACTTCAGCCAGGTCACGATCTCACGGTCCGTGAGTTCGAGCCCCGCGTCGGGCTCTGGGCTGATGGCTCGGAGCCTGGAGCCTGTTTCCGATTCTGTGTCTCCCTCTCTCTGCCCCTCCCCCGTTCATGCTCTGTCTCTCTCTCTGTCCCAAAAATAAATAAACGTTGAAAAAAAAAATTTTTAAAAAAATAAAAAAAAAAGACTATGAATCCATATATATTTTTCAGTTTTCCCCATTGAACCGGTGAGGAAACGGATACAAGGAAAGATTAAATATTTTGCCAAAGTGTTTGACCTGAGTCAGGTAGCAGGGTTTGATAGCAGCTTCGCCCTCAGGTCCGTGCTTTAACTCACCATTAAAATGTAACAAAATGTTATCAGTTTTATAGGTTTGGGGGCTCCTTGGGCTCCCTTATACTCTTCCATAATTTCCAGTTTCTACAATAAGCATGACTTTTAATCTTTAAAAATCGTCTTAATAATAGTAATATATCGATATCGATATAGATATAAAGTCTCAGAGTCAACCTGATTATCTGTAGTGACACTCAGAGTCTACATCTGGGGATTATTTGCACCCACTATTTCCAGGTGTCTCTCCCCAGCCTCCTGGGGAGCCCTAGGCCCCCCTTCCGGCTAGTTCACCGGGTCTCCCCGGGATCCACCCACAGTATCCGGATCCCCATTCTTGAAGCACGCTTTCTCTGTGCACTTGCGCCGTGGCAGACCGCGCCGGGGTGCAGTTGGCAAACTTCCAGGGGCCGTAGGACCACGGTCTTCGGGACCCTTCCAGATGTCGCCCCGCGAGGCCCCGCAGACCTCTAGCGGCCGCGAGTACAAGCTTCGGTCGCTGGCGGAGGCCCGGCTCTCACGAGGGAACGCAGCGACCTTCCCGAGAGTGAGGCGACCGCGGGAAATCCCCGGGGCTCGCAGGGCGGAGGTCAGTCTCTGTCCGCCAAGCGTGGAGGTGGGGTGGCCGCCCGGGCTAGGGCGCAGGTCCGAGGACCTGCTCCGGGTGCCCGCGCTCCTGGAGCGGTGCCCCTGGGCGGTCGCGCACGGAGCCTGGGGGGCACCAGCCCGCCTGCTTACCATCCTGTGTCATATTAGGACAATGGTTGAGAACAATGATGACTTCAAGCTGATCGAAGGCTGGCCCCGCAGAAAATCGCGTGTTAATTAAAGAGGGTTGCCCGGGGACAAAATTTACAGCTTGCGCCCTGGGGGCAGTTATTTACTGTGGGGTGAGTGTATTTTAAACACGTTATCTCCTTGAGAATTAATTCTCTCGCACGCAGGAAGCAAGAGTGGGGGAACTGTTTGTGCAGATGTGGAAGCCGAAGTCCTACTTTCGGGGAGCTAGGGTGACGGTCGCCCTTCGGAAAAGCGCCGCGGCCGGTCCGGAGGAGGAACCAAGTTTTCCCGGTCGCTGGGGCAAATATTAGATTTGAGCCCGCCTGGCTGCTGTGAGACCCTTGCACGCGCCCACACAGCCTGGCAGCGGGGTCTTCTGCCTTGAATGAGCCCCTCGTTTCCCAGGTCCGCTCGGGGGGAAAAAGGTGAACTCCCCAGATCCGCTTCCTTTTGTGGTTAATAAAAGGCATATAGAACCTGGAGGGAAATTACAAGTGCAAGTTGAGTACCTTGCATGTTTTGACGTTTGAAAACCTGACTCCAGAGAATCATTGACTCATACATTGCAAGTTTCCGTGCTTAATGAAGTTTGGGGCACACATATTACTTGTGTTTGTGAGATCGCCGCATCGCGCACCCCAAGGTTGTCGCTCCCGTACGGAAAGCAGGGCCGAGCGGGGGTGGGGAGGGTCTCCAGTCCCAGGCGCGCCTGCACTCGGGGCTTCTGCCCAGTTTCCTGCCTCGGAGTTGTCGTGTCCGCCCCAGCTCGGAGCAGTTTGTGCAATTTAGAAACCCGATAGGAGGCAGCAGCTGATCTCCCACCACCCTAAAAATAATCCGCTCCGTCGCCCTGCGTGCTTCGCCTAGGGGAGGAAAACTGCCTTCGGAGTAAGTGCGTCTGTATTTTTTACATAAACATGATTTTAAAAATTTAAGAGTAACTGTAAACTGTCGATTTTGGCAATCAAAAGGCGCCCGCGCGCTCACATGGCGCTCTGACTTCAGGGTAGCTATTTCTAGGATTAAGGCACCCGGCCCCAGCCGGGGAAGAGAGGGCGTGGGGATCAGGTTTCCAGCTTTACTTACAAAACTTTGCCGACTCCTACTTAAAACCAGCCAGGAATAGTGCAGAGAGTTATTACTAATTTTTTTTTTCTCTGAGACATTCTCCTGTATTGTTCATGAAGTTGCTTTCTATCTGCTTAATTTTTGTTACTCTTTACTTTTTAGGAGTTCTGCGTCTGGGTTTGAAATTTACACTTAAAACAGTGTAGGAAGCCGGTGTTTTGAAGGTAGTGCAAGTGCACGACTAGGGGTTTGAAGCAGCATCAAGCGACCGCCCAAGGTATTTACTTTTTCCTTTTTGTTAAGTTTGGAATTAAAATATATATATATATCCCACTGGCATGTGTGAATCTTATATTCTGAGTACCATTTCCTTTAGTGTGCGATAGAACTCCAACGGGTGCATTGAGATCAGGCACTAAATCAGGAATCAGTGGTCATTTTTGCTAGTGATTTTCCTACTTGGATCTGTCATTTGTAGATAGATAGATAGACATCTTTTAGTCATATTTTGTGAACCACTGACTGAATGAGAAATTTCAGAGGTTATTAGATTACATGCCCTACATTCTTTACAATGCCATGTTTCTCTCTCATAGTGTATAGTTAATCTCTGAATAACTAAAGAACGAGTTATGTTGTATATAAGAATTAAGTTTTTATATTGCTTTTAGCATGTTTTCTTCAGGTGTTTCCAGCATGTTTAAGTTCCCTGTGGCTGTTGCTCCCTTAAAACTGACACTTTCTTCTGGGTGAACAGGAAACAGTGTTAGTTTTTACTTACTTTACTTTATAGTCATCAACTAAATCCCAATTTTATAACTCCTGAGGGTGTGGAACTTCATATAATGCATTTCAAAGAATACTGAGGGTAGGATTCTTGCGATGAAATCATAAGTTTGGTCCTCAAGGAGTATTTTCTTTCTGTGTTTTCTGTTTTGCAGACCATCCCTGTAATCAGAGTTTCACTTTTGACATTTGTCTTTAAGATTCATTCAGTCAAGTTCTTCGACCCTGTCTGCTGTCATAAACACTTGAACATCTTTCAGTAGATGTGTGCTCGTGGGGAGAAAAGTGTCATGTCTTCCCATCTGGCCTCTTTTTCCTCTCCCTCCTCCTGGATGCTTGGGCCTCTGTCCGTGCTTAGTGAACTAGACAGCTCCAGAAAGGGCAGGACTCAGGGGGGTCACGTGACAGAGTTTAGCCAGCAAGAGCAGCAGCACGTTACACTGTTCCCAAAGCGTCCCTGACTTAATCAGGGTTCTGGGAGGGAAAACCCTGAATGACAATCAGAGATTTAAAAATTAATTAAAAGTCCTGATTGAATAAAATGCCTTTGGTAAACACAGTAATTATCAACATATCTATAAGTTTACTCCTTTCCTCTTTTTGCCCATGTTGAGTTGTAATAATATGGGCTGACTGTTAGGATGTGCCACATGTGCACTGTATGTTGGAGAAAGAAGCTAAGGGTCAAAGGGAAATGGATGGAGGAGGAAAAGACAGAAACAAAAACAAAAGGAGAGATGTGGTGAGAGGTAGAGAACAGGTTGGGAGCCCCAGGGAATGTGAGGTTAGAGATTATGGTAGAAGGAAGAAATCATTCTAAAGCTTTCACTTTATTAATCTGAAGTGTATGCTTTAGTATGATCATATCATTGTATAGCTCCCTGTCTGGTAGATCACAACCTTTACATTATACCAAGAACTATTGGGATTAGTGTAGTCTGATTTATACAGTCTAAGACCACAGGTACTGTTTCTGTCATATGCACTCTTGGTTTCCCAGTGCCTAGCACATGTTTAGCATCAGTAAGTATTTTTATAGTTAATTAATGGCCCAGAATTTCAGACATCAGGTACACGACTGGAAACGTTCTTTGACTTTTTCAACTTGCAGTAGTGCTCTGATAGTTTCATTCCACCGTTACACATTTATCCAGAGGTTACTTGATTGGTAGGTTTGAGGATTGATTAAACATAGCAGGCAGACTTACTATAGCCAATGAAATATATGTTTTACAAATTCAAATTATACTTTAGTGTCTGGTGCAATAATGATTAAATGTCAAGATTTATAAATGTGACCAATTGGAATAGCATAATTTTGAATAAAATTATAAAATTAGCAAAAGTAAAAATTATTTCCCGTTCGTTCTAGGAAACAGTTTATACATGTCTTTCAGTAAGAGTGAGATCAAGTTTCTTTTTATCATTTCTACTTAATAAAAGAAATAGTCTTAGAAGTTCCATTAGTAACTATTATTTTTTAGGTGTTTGTTTTTTCTAGGTTTACAGACATACATCACTGTATAAGTTTAAGGTGTACAGCATGATGTTTAATTCAGATGTATTGAGAAATGATTACCACAGTAGGTGTAGTTAAAATCCATCACCTCATATAGTGACAAATTCCATTTTACTGTTATTTAAAAAACTTCACACTGCTTTTAATTATTCTATGAGGCTTAGAGCCTTAATAGTTACTAAGAATTTGCCAAGTATATACCCTCATCTTGAGTTGTTTTTAATATAATTTTTTCAATGAGAAAAGGTCTCAACTAGAGATCATATCAATGATGTTCAATGAAAGGGCTTAACAGAAACAATATGTGAGAGGAATTCCATATAAGTATCTACCGACTGTAAGCACAGGCATTTTAGTTAGTTCTAGTAATATAAAGCTTATAAAACTTGTGCTTGAAATTTGGTTTCTCCAACAGATTACCTACTGTTGCCAGTATTTTCTGTGTAACACTCTTTATTTTTTTCCTAGGAAAAAATATTGTTTGTGACCATTGCTAAATCATTTCTCAATGAATGGGAAGAGAGAAAAGGTACTTATAAACTCATTTAAACTTTCACCAACCTTTGATAATCTAACTCAGAATCCAGTGTGACATATATGTGTAGATTCTTTCCAAAGTCCAGTGAGGTTAAAATCTTAAACTCTACTCTTTTAATGACAGTAGAGAAGATGTTTAAAAAAATAGGTTGGAGGCTGCATGATGCAGTGGGAGAAAAATAGTTTAAGTCAGACACATGGATATGGATTACCACTTCTCTACTGGTTGGCAAGTTACTGAACCTCACGATGCCCTTATGTAAAATACAAATAATTAACATCGCACGGTTGTTATAAGGATAGTGTATGCAAAGTGCCCAGAATTTGGCAGAGACTGAGTAAATAGGAGGCATTATAAAAGATTTTTTTCAGAAGGCTAAAACTTTTCAGAATTTCATAGTAGTATTTTGATGAAGCAAACCCTTGCTCCTATACCATCTGTTTCAGCACAGCAATGAGAGGAATTAATTTAAAATTTGAGTCAGAGGGCACCTAGGTGGCTCAGTCAGTTAAGCGTACGACTTTGGCTCAGGGCATGATCTTGGAGGTTCCTGAGTTCTAGCCCCACATCAAGCTCTGCACTGCTTGGGATTCTCTGTCTCTCCCTCTCTCTCTGCCCCTCCCCCACTGGCTCGCAAGTGTGCCCTCTCTCTCTCTCTCTCTCTCTCTCTCTCTCTCAAAATAAATAAACTTAATTTTTTTTTTAAATGTGAGTCAGAGTATGTCAGTCCTCTGATCAAAACCCCCAGTGGCTCCATTTCACTGAGTAGAAGCCAAAGTCTCAACAATAGCTAGAAAAACCTCTGGTTTATCTTGTTTCCTTTCTAAATCTGTCTACTTCTACTCTAATGTAATATTGATTTCTAATTAAAAGACATGTTTTTTTGTTTTAAAACTTGAATAGGGTGCATTTCATGTAAGAATATTCTCTGACTGTGGGACCTGAGTAATTTCACTAAATTGTCACTTGAGTTATATTTAATTTGTCTGAAGCACTTGGTTTTAATATCCTTCAGAGAAAGGCTGATTGCTGTTTGCAGCCACATTGGTCTCTGTGTATTCGTATTTCCTGCAGTGAAAAGTGACGGTAAATTTTACCAAACTTAAGTTGAATGCATTTTCAATGAGAGAAGATGAAAAAGGATTTGATATTACACTATTTTGTAATATCGGTGAATAGTTTATTTTTTCTTTCTTTTTCTTGAGATATGACCATTTTTGTTCTTTGAAATCATTTTAGTCAAACACACGCTTCTTTAAGGTACCATCATTGGTAGATATTAATAATGACATATCTCCCAAGTTAAAATAAAATATCTTTCTCTGAAAAAAAAACAAGATTGAAAGAGAATGATCTATAGAATGCACAGGCCTTTCTAAGAAACTCTCAAATGATTTTGGCATACAGTTTCCTATTTCCACAACTGCAAAAATAAAGGGGGTTAATTTTATAATAAAACCTCTTCCTTAGGGCTATGATTTTATAAAAGGGAATTTAATAATAAGAGGCTCTTTCTCTTTTCTCTTCCTTTTAGAGTAAACCATATAAGAAGAAATGAGCCTTTCATTCTGTGGTAACAACATTTCTTCATATAATATCTGTCATGGTGTATTACAAAATCCCTGCTTTGTGGATGCCCTCAACCTGGTCCCTCATGTCTTCCTGTTGTTTATCACTTTTCCAATATTGTTTATTGGTAAGTAATCTACTGTCCTATATTTCATCACCTAATATTTATTTTAAAAGGCTTATTAGTGCCTGAGATTTGGTATAATGTTTATTTAATTTTTCCGACATGAAAACTTATGCGTAAATCTGTGGGAAAAGAACAAACAAGTATCTTGTGCTTCCCAATTATTTATATTTGTGGCATAGGATATTCTGTAGATAAAATAGAAGTCAGATGCCTTCTTAGAAATGGACTTGAAGTAGTAGCAGCAGTTTTTTTAAGAAGGGGGAAAGAGAATTATATGCGATAGATCTAAATCCTTTGTTGAGCACTTGTTTTGTGCTGGTTGAAGAGAATGGAAAATGGGTAAAATGCTTATGAGTGGGCCAGCACTATTCAGAAGTGGCCTGGAATAGTACTTGACCTGGAATATTCACTGGGTTTGTCCAGTGAAACAGATGCATCAAAGTCAAGAGAAAAATGACTATCCCACATTGTAAGCTCATGTGCAGATATAGAAATACATTTTCCTGGGCATTAACTTGCTAGAACAACTAATTCTTGGGACTAGTGGGAAAGATTGCATGGGAAGTGACATGTTTGGGGACCTAAGGACACAGAACTTACAAATTTGAGTAGGAGTGATAAGGGTGCATTCCAGGTAGAAAGAATACTTATGTGAACTATTTGGAAAGGAGTTAAAAATACAGTTTTCCCTACTATTTTTCAGCTTACATATAACAAAAACCCAGTTATTTAGAGCAATTATATATAATTTGCATCACTTGCCCAAAACAACCAAAATAGACCTTTAACTTAAATTTTTTAAAATACATTTCATGTACAAAAATGACAAAGACTAATATAATAAACATCTATTGAGTCTATCATCACTCATCTTAAGGAATCTAATGGTGAGAATATAAGTGAATCCCTCTGTGTACTATTTCCTGAGCCTGTTACTCTTCCCACATCCTATGTTCCTATCCCTTCAAGAGGTAACCACTATCTTATTTTAGTGTTTGATACTCCCATGCACAATGTTGCTTATAAAAATAAATGAAAAAGCTACCAGACTGATTTTCTTAAGAAAATTAGCATAGTTTAACAATCTGCTTTAAAAGGAGGTTTAAAAATAATTTGTATGATTTTATTTCTTAATTTAACAAATGTTAATCGAGAGACTACTATGTACCTGGCATTGTCACAGTGATCAAAGATTTCTGTTATATATCTTATCATGCAGAGGCCAGTGCAACTCTTGATATAGACACTAAATATTTGGACTATGATGGCCATATATAAAAACACGAATTGTTTACATGGTGTTGCTGGTAGGACAATGCCCTTTGGCCAAAAGTAGCCTATATATTTTTTTATTGCAATACAACAGTTAATTATTCATTTTTGACATTCA
Organism: Prionailurus viverrinus; assembly: GCF_022837055.1. Classification (NCBI taxonomy): domain Eukaryota; kingdom Metazoa; phylum Chordata; class Mammalia; order Carnivora; family Felidae; genus Prionailurus; species Prionailurus viverrinus. The sequence continues at coordinate 52,610,252 of NC_062567.1, read as the reverse complement.
TCCAACTTCTTCAGGGCAATTACTGTGACAGTCTTGTCTGTTTGCATCTCGAGCCTCAAACACAGGCTGGCGAAAGAATATTTGACTCAAGTAGAATCAGAGTGAACATTGTCAAAGAGGTGGGGAAAAATACAGACTGTTCATCTATAATATTGGCTCCTTGAGCTAGTGAGAGATCATAAATAAATCCTAAAGAAGTATCAGGTATAAGGAAAGCTTGCCTGCAAGAGTTTACAGCATAAATTCCAGTTCAATATTTTAAATGTAACTAATATTTCAATAATGAAGTTCATTTGGGAACAACTAAGACATGAATAAATTTGCTTTTCAAAGAATGCTTCAGGGGTCCCATTTGTTTTTGCAGAAATTGCTTCCTGCAATATTTTGAGTGCAAACCCCGATTCATTCTTGAAGTATGTGAGGCTTCTCCACAGACAAAAAATTTCTTTGAGAAAAACTACTATTTCTGATGAATAGTGCTGGCCCACTCATAGGTTATAATTTTTCTCACATGATATGCATATGATTGAGTTGACTCAAGTAATGAGTTCTACATTTCATTACCAAATATGGCTTTTTTCATTAGTCCCCCTGCAGATCCCATGTTTTGAAAGAGTTTAGACACCAAATTGCTTTTATTAACATCACCATTAACTCAGTTTCCTTTTGAATGAATCAGGGACCTGTCAGTAAGAGCTCTGATTAGCATGAGTTAACCATGTTACCACCCAGAGTTGGTGTTATTCTTGAGCAGTGCAGCAAATGTCAATGTGTTAACCGAGGCAGTCTCATAACAATTGAAATTGTTAGTTTTTTTAACATAATGAAAATAGACCAGGATTTTCATTGCTACCCTAGAAAGCACATCTCTTTCCTGTTTGAGGAACCACCCATCCCCCAAATGATATCACAATGTGAATTATTTCCATGATTATAATTAATACTTTCATCTTTCTATTTCTTCTCTTTTTTCCAGGGTGGGGAAGTCAAAGTTCAAAAGTACAAATTCATCACAACACATGGCTTCATTTTCCTGGACATAACCTGAGATGGATTCTTACATTTGCTCTTCTCTTTGTGCATGTTTGTGAAATAGCAGAAGGCATTGTTTCTGATTCGTAAGTGATTCAACATAGTTACTATCATTACACTATACTAGTGAGTATGTTGATATGGATGGGAGTTAAGAGAACACCAGGTCAGGCTTAACTTTTTTAGTTATGACTTATTAAGAACAACAGCTGTCACTCATTTCATAGTAGTCCTGTTTATTTATGATTTCATTTACCCATGATCAACCGAAGTCTGGAAGCAGATGATCCTCCTTCTGATGTACTGGCACAAGGTCAATAAGGTCAGTAGTAGCCTAACATTACATCACAGTGTCTATGTCTTTCACCTCATCATGTAGGCATTTTATCATCTCACATCATCGCAAGAAGAAAGGTGAATACAGTACAATAAATTATTTTGACAGAGAGGGAGAGAAATCACATTCACATAACTTTTATTGCAGTATATTATTATAATTATTCTATTTTATTATTATTAGTTGTTAATCTCTTATTGTGCCTAATCTATGTATTAAACTTTATCATAGGTATGTATGTATAAGAAAAAACAGTATATATAGGATTCTGTACTATCTGTGAGTTCAGGCATCCACTGAGATCTTGGAACATATTCCCCACAGATAAGGGGGCACTGCTGGCTTTGATAATTATGTGTTTTGTCTGTGTTTTTATGTTGATACATAATTTCTCTGATAACAAAATTCAGATCACTGTGGCTTGCGCTTATTCATGTGTTTTCTATTTCTTTGTTCCTTCACTTATGTAGCCCTTGCAGAAAGTTCTCTCCTTTTAAACAGTTTGATGTTTATATTACCAACATAGATATACATAGAAAGATTGTCTATATTGACATATAGCTCTAAGAGTTATATATTTACATATAAATATATAACCAGTTCTCAAGTGTTTCAGTTTATTTTATAAAGAAGCAAAGGTAGATGAGGCAGGCATTAAAGATGTCTGAGAACCAGTGAGAATATAGCCACATATCAAGGCAAAACACAAAACTGTCTTAAAATCAGGATTTCTCATAAAGCTCATGTTTTTGAAGGAATTTTGCCATTTATTTTTTTATTTTTTTAAATGTTTATTTATTTTTGAGAGAGAGACAGAGACAGAGCCTAGGAGGGGGAGGAGCAGAGAGAGAGGGAGACACAATCCAGAGCAAGCTCCAGGCTCTGAGCTGTCAGTACAGAGCCTGACGTGGAGCTGGAACCCATGAACCACAAGATCATGACCTCAGCCAAAGTGTGCAAATTAACCAACTGAGCCACCTAGGTGCCCTGGAATTTTGTCATTTATAAGAATGAAAAAAAACAGTTTGCATTTGGCAGTTAGAATATAGTGAATTCTACTTATAAATTTAAACATAATGTGGGGAGGATATTTTTATCACATACTAACAAAAAATAGGAAATAATTTTGATAGGCAGTATCAAATAGAATTTTGAAATTATGCTAAATGGTACACCTTTTTTTTTTAGAGAGAGAGAAAGAGAGCACAGGTGAGCAAGTTAGTATATGGGGAAGGGGCAGAGGGAGACAGAGAATCTTAAGCAGGCTCCACACCCAGAGCAGAGCCTGAGGCAAGGCTTTGGGCTCTAATTCATGACAGTGAGATCATGACCAGAGCAGAAATCAGCAGTCTGTGCTTAACTGACTGAGCCACCCAGGCGCCCCTAAATGGTACACCTTTAATTAAAGAATTGATATGAAAGTGTTCTTTGTTTTTTTTTTTAAAGAAAGCCCTGAAATCATTTTCCTTTTATCTAATCAGGACCTTCCCTGACATCTGTTTATGTTTTTCTGTTGCAATTAATGAGGGATGAAACTTCTAAACTTTCATCACAGAGCCAACTATTTTGTAATGTTTTATGACAGTTCTTTTCATAGATATGCACATCTTAGTTTCTGATAAAAAGAAAAATCAGGGACTCTGAAGATATTGCATGCCTCCAAGCATTTAGAAGCTTAATTGGCAGGGTGCCTGGGTTGCTCAGTTGGTTACACGTCTCTTGATTTCAGCTCAGGTCCTGATCTCATGGTTCGTGGGATCAAGCCCTGCATCAGAGTCTCTCTCTCTTTTTCCTTCTCTTTCTGCCCCCCTCAATAAATAAATAAACAAACAAATAAATAAATATTTTTTAAAAAGAAGCTTAGTTGACTATTACTGATTACTGTTTAAAACCCTTCAGTGTATTTGTATTATATTGTATTAACATAGCCAATTCTAGTCTTCATTTTTTATTCCCTTAACATACAAACTAACTCATACAAGCCAATTAACATAGCCAATTCTAGTCTTCATTTTTTATTACCTTAACATACAAGCTAACTTTCTATGTGTGTGTATAAAGTGAAAGATAGATTAGTCCAATATTTCCTAAAAACTTGACACCATGTAGGCAAGGATGCCTCCTTCTTTCCAGCCTCATGATTGGTGGGTAGATTCAGTCAGAGACTTAGAACAGAGGCTGAGCTAACAATGATGAAGATGTATGCTAATGGAATAAACTTGTTTTATTGACATGGTGATATTAGAGGCCCGTCCTGAAACCAAGCAGAAATACACTCTTGATTTTGTGTTACCTCCTCCCATTCTTTAGCTGCAGACTGCTTTCCCTTACCATTTTCATCCAAGCTTCTCAAAAAGTCATTTTCCAATGATTCCTGACCTCCAAAATTTAGTTTCTTTTCTTGTCTGCCTTGTCCTATTCTGGAAACTGCTTCCACAAGAATCCTAGTGAACATTAATGACACCTTGATGTACACCTTTTCTTCCTTATCATACTTACTACATTTGACACCGCTGATCCTTCATTCCTTCTTATTTAAGAAAATATTTGTGAACAGTTCTTTTCTTAAAATATAACAAATGCTCATTATAATTAGTGAAACAATGCAAAGACTTTCCAAATTGTATTTTTGGTTTTCTTTTTTAGTAATACAAATATTGAAGTTATTCATTTTTTCTTTTGAAACAAACATCCTTATCTGTTTTGTATGGATTTTTATAAGAAATGTCATTTTTTATGTTTCTATCTAAATAGCTTGTAGTTCTGGTTTATTTACTCTTCTTGGTCTAGGAATCATTTTTGGTTTGCTTTTTAGTCTAATATGGTTGATAGATTATTAAAGCATGTAATTTGTTAAATACATTTTGGGACTTATTAACATTTTCATTATAGTTAAATATTTGATTATTTCATATGTTTTTAATGAGAATTAGAAAATAATTTTCATTTTCCTTGTTGGAGATAAAATTTTATTGAGTTTACTGATTAGATTACTCAAGTCCTGTGTGGTAATTATTTTTGTATTATTTAATTCTTCAAATTCTAAAAGTGTGTATTAAAATATTCACTATTGTTTTCATTTAAGCTTTTATTTTTTTCATTTTTTTTTTTTTGAAATCATTTTTTCTCCTCCATGATGAGGACAAAATCAATGCATTTTGATTTTCTTCCTTACTTTCTGAGTAAAGATTTTCTGCTATAATGTGATATATGTGCATCTACCAGAACCTTGAAGTCTGTGAGTCATACTCTAAAAATAACAGAGCTTAAGGAAAGAATAGGGTTGGGACACTACTCGAAACTTGTACAAGTTTGTAAGTAAACAACTAACAATATAATAGCAATCCTAATACAGATACTAGCATGCTTAAAACACACATCAAATCCCTAATAAAGAAATGCCACAATATAAATATAAAACCTTACTGTGGCTGTTGCTGTCTTTATTCATCCTTTACCATTGCCTTCCTTAATGATGTTTTGTCATTCTTCTTCCTCTTGAATTGACTACATAATTTATTTATTACAATGTTTTCTTATTGAATATGTTTAAGGTTATAAACTTTCTTCTGAATATGGTTTTGACAACATTATTTACAGGCCTTGATATGTAGTATGCTCATTTTTAAATTTCCTAAATATTAAGTAAGTGATTTTTTAATTCTTTCTTTGATTCAGTAGTAAAAGAATGCTGGAAGCATTTCTTAATTTCTGTAGTGATTAAATATTTATTTCCTACTTTTTGACTGTTTTGAAGTATTTCTGGGGATGGTAGGTGGTTTTTAAACCAGCTTTTACGCTATCATGGTACTTTAAAATTGTCTATATTAATGATTCCAGGAATATCAGTGGTCATGTTCCAAATCTCTGCATACACTTGGCTTATTAGACAACTCCCTTTGCATGTTTATTAGACACCTTCACAGCCCGCGTGGCCTTGCTAGAACTTATTGGCTTCCTTTCTCCAATCTGCTCATCCTCTTGAAGTCTTATTTGGTTACCCACCCCCCATCCAGGCTCCTTGGTAATTATTCTCTATGTCTCCATCACCCTCACCCTCATACCCTAACACTATTAAAGTCCTGTCCATTTTAACAATGAATATTTTCCAGATGTTGTATTTCTTTCATGTTTTTGCTGCTGAAACTTAATTCAGGCTTCTGTCATCTCTTGCCTGGTCTATACCCACAGTTTGCTAACTGCTTTTCTTCCTTGTATGTCTCTCCCCTCTCCTCAGATGCACACACTGCCTACCTACTGCATCATCCACATTATTACAAGATTGATTTGTCTAAAACCCCCTAAAATCTGACCATGCCACTTACCTGTTAAATTATTTAGATTTTCCAAAAGATTAGATTCCGGCTCCTTACCATGGCATACAGAGCCTTTCACCACATATCCTGTTTCAAACTCTCTGAGAATATTAAACTGCTTGGAATTTTGAACATGTTACACAGTTTCCTCCTTCTATGTATTTACATATTCTGTTCTCTCTTTTTAAAATGCTCTTCTTCCATGTTCCTGATTAGTGGATTCCTTTTCATATTTCCATTTCCACTGTCAACTGTACTTCTTCTGAAGCGACTTTCCCAAATGCTCCTTTTTCCCCCACTCTCAAACTAATCACTCCCTATACCGTTTATGTCTGAATGTATTTAAGTAATTTGAGAACAGTTAAATGTTTTACCAGCTTACATTATTAATGTAAATGGAGTTGAGGGCTGTCCACCACGTAAATCCGGTTCTGTCATATTTCTAATCCGAGTGAAGCTCTCTACTACCCTCAGAATGAAATCTGGTCTCTTTTCAATCATATTGAGTTGCTTGTGTTAGACATGTCTGGATCCTCTGCCTGGAACAGTCTTCTCTTCCTTCTCTGAACAGCAGTTCCTCATTCTTAGGGCCTCAGTTCAGAAGTAGGTTCCTTCACACAGCTTTCTCTTCCTTAGACACTAACCCTGCATGCACTTATAGTCCCTTCACCTGGGCGATAATTTCCTACTTACTCTTGGTATCACCAACAGACTCTGGGCTTTATGACTATGGACACTATATCTTGTCACATTCACTATTGCATCTCAACAACTAATCATGCCTGGACACTGCACACACATTTGTGTTGAACGAATTAATAGAAATGGAGAAATCACTAACAGCCATATAGTTTAGGAAAGCCATCAAAAGAATAAGTGTACTTCTCACATACATTAGAGTTCACATTCATCCGGTAGTTTTTACATGCTTTAGGTGTTAAATTATTTCAGCAGTTCTGCCCTTCAGAATAGGAGTAGTTACATACTTACTTTTGTTGTGAATATTTAAGGTCTTGTTGAGCTGTGGTACCTGCTCCTCTGTGTTGGGATAAACCCTTTGAGCAGAATTATGTCTCCCAATGAGGTCTACCTTTGCATGTTCTCGTAGCCACTGCTACTGCATTCTGTATATTAAATATCTTGTTATTAAGAGAAAGTTTTAGAGAACTAATGGAAACAAAATGAGAATCTGGAACCATCAGCTTTAGACACTGATACTGTACCGCTCTCCGTAGACGGCGGGAGTCACGGCATCTCCACCTCTTCATGCCAGCTGTGATGGGATTTGTCGCCACTACAACATCAATAGTATATTATCATAATATTGAAACATCAAATTTTCCTAAATTGCTTTTAGGTAAGTATGATCAAGTGTCCCCCTCAACCCCAGAACTATTTTTTTCCTCCTAGTACACTCTGTCTGTGGGGGGTTGGGACTGGGAAGCATGGGAAAAACACTGTAGTTTATTCTTCTCTAGTCTCCTGGTGAATGGGGAGATGAAGATACACTGAGTGCTCTAGGCTGTGAAAACTCTCGACCCCCAGGACATCTGTTCACAGATGGCCCTTGTGGTGTGTTAGTGTGAGGCAGGAGCAAAGTGGACGGGTGTGCTAGCCTTCTGGCTAGTAGAGGCTGTACTCTAAGAATCTGAACCCGTGCACCATCCTGCCCCAGCAGCAAGTTGGTGTGTCTGGTTGTGTGTTTCTGCCCCTGGCTTGGAGTCCTGAGGCATTTTTGGAAGGTCTCAGCCTTCACTGAGGCGGGGGCAATGTCACACTCTTCATAGCATTGCTGCCAAGGTATCAGGGGACTTCGTGCAGCAGAGTATGCTTCACAGCATGCTGAAAACTGTACTGTCCCCAAAGCATGGCCCCTCAGATCTGCTTCATGCCTAACCTTTTCTTTTTTAGCCTCTCTTGCTTCCTTGTCCTATGGAAATAAGAGCCTCTCTAAGGTGTTCTAATTTTATTTTTGCCTCACATTGAAATAATGTCACTTATCCAATTAGTGGTATTTAATACTTTGACCAATCCTTGCATTCCTCGGTGTACATTTTCTTTTTTTTAATTTATTTTTTATGTTTTATTTTTTATATTTGAGAGAGAGAGAATGAGTGAGTAAGGGAGGGGCAGAGTCACGGAGACAGAATCTGAAGTAGGCTCCAGGCTCCTAGCTTGTCAGCACTGAGCCCGATGTGGGGCTTGAACCCACGAGCAGTGAGATCATGATCTGAGAGGAAGTTGGACACTTAACCGACTGAGCCACCCAGAAGCTCAGGGTACATTTGCATAAATAGAGCTAAGATGAAGGTGTAGAACATGGATCATGGTTCGGCTTCAAGGACCTGTGAATATCCTAAAATAGGAGGCAGACCTATCTGTGTGTGAATGAATGCTTACAATTTTATCAGTTTCAGAGAGTTCACCTGATTGCTCAATGATGAATATAGAAATTTGTGAAAATAATAATTAAACCACACAAATATTTTATTTGCCTGTCCAGAGGAAATTAAAATTTTAAATGTATTAGTGGGAAATACTGATTATTTAATTGTGTTGCACCACATCAGATGATTGGGCAAAGGCAGTCTAACACAAATAAGTAGACTGGGTTAAATATTAATTTAAAAGGCTTGTCAAAGTCTGAATTATCTTAATAGAAGGCCGTCTAGTACAACATGATAAGCAGATGCTATCACAGAAATCTTTTTATGAGGATGCCAAGAAAAAGAGTGAAATTTTTAACAGCAATAGCAAAAATATATATACATACCATTGGATATCCAATATGCTAGACATTTAAGTTTTTGAAAAACTGATGATGAATAAGATACAAGAGTTGTAAGATATAATTAGAAGGGAAATATGCATCTTAATAATATTTTGAAGGAGATGTGATCAGAGTCTGGCTTGGAGATCAGAGCAGATACAAGACAGAGGGCACAATTTGATCATATTGTTGGATCGACTTACAGAGATAAAAGTCTAAGTTTCTCATTATTTTAGGAGAGAAATATTTGGGCCCAGAAAAATTACACTTATTTTCAGATCACAAAACTACTGATTTTGTCCCAACATTATATTATGAACATCACCAAATATACAGAAAGTTGAAAAGAAAACAAAAACAAGAGAATACTCATGTACTTAGATTCTTCAATTTACAATTTATTCTGTTTATTTTATCACATGTCTACATCTTTCCATCCCTATATCCAGCCATCTTATTTTTGGATACATTTTAAAGTACATTACAGACATTAATAGGCTTCACCTCCTAATTATTTCAGCATGCATATCATTAACTAGAGTTAAAATTTTTCTACAGTTCTTTTTGGGAGATAAAATTTGCATACTTAAGTATAGAAATTTTAATTTGCTAAATACACACACCTGTATAACCATATCATGATACAGAACAGTGCCATCATCCATGAAAGTTTTCCTGTGTCCCTTTACCAGTCAATTCTCATTTTCATCTCCACAGAGGCAAAATCTAATATGATTTTTTTCCACCAAAGATTAGATTTGCCTGTTCTAGAACTTCACATAAATTGAACCATACAGTATAAATTCTTTTGTGTAACCACTTCTTTCTCTCAGCATTTTTTTCTTTTCTTTTTTTTTTTTTTATGTTTCCTTATTTTTGAGAGAGAGACACACACACACAGAGCACAAGTGGGGGAGGGGCAGAGAGAGAGGGAGACAACAGAATCCGAAGCAGGTTCCAGGCTCCAAGCAGTCACAGAGCCTGACGCAGGACTCCTCATGAACCATGAGATCATGACCTGAGCTGAAGTCAGACACTTAACCAACTGAGCCACCTAGGCGCCCCTCAGCATGATTTTTTAAGGTTCATTCATAACGTACTACAGATCAATATTTTTTTCTTATAATTGTTGGGTATTATTCCATTGTATAAATATACCACAGTTTTCGGTTCTCTTAACAGTAAGTATCTGGACTGTTTCCAGGTTTTGGCTATCATGGAAGAAAAGCTGGTATAAACATTCACGTGCGATTTATTTATTTTGAGACAGGGAGAGAGAGAGAGAATGAGTGGGGCAGGGGCAGAAAGAGAGGAAGAGAGAGAGAATCCCAAGCAGGCTCTTTGCTGTCAGCACAGAGTCCAGTGTGGGCTCCATCCCACAAACCATGAGATCATGGCCTGAGCTGAAATCAAGAATCAGAAGTTAACCAACTGAGCCACCCAGGCACCCCTGGATATATGTTTTTATTTCTCTTGAGTAAATACCTAAGAGTGGAATTGCTGGGTCATAGGGTATGTAGGTAAATGTTTATGTTTTGTTAAGAACCCACAAGTTCTTTTCCCAAAGTGGTTTAATTTATATACTCACTAATAATGTGTAGGAGTTCCAGTTTTTCCACATGCTCACCAACATTTGATGATTTAATTTTTCTAATTTAGCCATGCTGGTGGGTATGTACCGATAATTCATTGTGGTTTTAGTTTGCATTTCCCTGATGGCTAATGATGTTGAGCACTTTTTGATAAGTTTATTAGTCATTTGTGATTTTTGTAAAGTGTCTCTTTGATATATTTTGCCCATTTTTTATTGAGTTGCAGGAGTACTTTGTACATATTAGATACTAGTATGTCATTGGATCTATGTTTTGAGAATATTTTGCTCCCAGTCTGTGGCATGTACATTCATTTACTTAACTGGGTCTTTTGGTGAGCAGATTTTAATTTTGATGTAGCATAATTTATCATTTTTTCACATCTAATTATTGCTTTCTGGGTCCTAAGAAATTTTTGCCTCTGCTCTAAATATGTTTCCCTCATTCTCTTGTGTGTGTGTTTTTTTTAAAGAAGCTTTATAGTTTTAGTTTTTATTTTTAGGACTATGATCCATTTAAAATTAATTGTGGTGTAAGGTTGGTGCCAAGGCTCTTTTTTGTTTTTCCCGAGCGGATATCCATGTATTCCAGCATAATTTGTGAGGTAGACTTTCCGTTTCTCATTATATTGCTTTGGGACCTTTGTAAAATATTGAGTCAAATTACTATTTAAGTATGATCTGTTTCTTGGCTCTATAGTTTGTTCCTTTGATGTATTTGTGAGTTTTATAAGATTACTATTCTGTTTTGATTACTACTGCTTTGGAGGTCTTGAAATCATATAGTATACCATACAACTTGTTGTCTTTGCTTTTCTCCCAAGATTGCCTTGGATATTCCAGTTCTATTGTATTGTCATATATGGTTAGAATCAGGTTGACAATTTCTACTCTCTCCCCAAAAAATTTCAGTAGGATTATGATAAGGATTGCACTGAATGTTTACAACAGTTTGAAGGAGAATTGACATTTTAACAATATTGAATTTCACAACCAGTTCTTCATTTATTTAAGTCTTCTTTTTTTTCTCTTAGCAATGTTTTCTATTTTTCAGGGTGGAGGTCTTCCATGTCTTACTAAATTTATTATTAGCTTTTTTTGTTTTCCCATTGCTATTATAAATAGGCTTGTATTTTAAATTTCATTTCCCAGTTGTTTGTCATGTTTATGAAATACAGTTGATTTTGTATATTGACCTTATGTTTTGAAACCTTGGAAAATCTCTTATTTCTTCTAAATATTGCTTTATAGGTTTCTTAGGATTTTCTATATATACAAACATATCATCTGATAATACAGTTATATTTATTTCTTTTCAAACTTTATGCTTTTTTCATCGTATTGTACTAGCTAGGACCTCCAGTAAAATGCAAAATAGACATGGGGAGAGTGAAATCTTTGTCTAGTGTCCAGTTTTAGGGGGAACAGCATCAACATTTCATAATTAATTATAAAGTTATTTATAGGCTTTTTGTAGATGACCTTTATCAGGTGAGTAAGTTTTCTTCTATTCAGAGCTTTCTCAGAGTTGTTTTTGTTTTTGTATTTTTAAATCATGAATAGATGTTGAATTCTATTAAAGATTTTATTCTGCATCCATTGGGACAATTATATTTCTGTTAATGTACTAAATTAATTGCTTGAATTTTCAAATTATAAAGTAACCATGAATTCCTGGGCTATGTTACACATGGTCATGATATATTATCCATGCTATATATTGCTAGATTTTGTTTGCTAAGTTTTTTTAGATCCATGTTGTGATGCATATTGGTCTATTTTCTTGTAATGTCTGTCAGGTTTTCATATGCTGGGTTATACTGGCTTCTGAAAATGAATTGAGAAGTTTTTTCTATTTTTCTATTTTCTGAAAGACATTGTGTATGATTAATTTTATTTCTTCCTTAAATGTTCAAAATAATTCATCAGTGAAATCATTTGGGCCTGGAGATTTTTTTTTAATGTTTGTTTATTTTTGAGAGAGTGCAAGCAGGGCAGAGGCAGAGAGAAGGGGACAGAGGATCTGAAGAGGGCTCTGCACTGATAGGCTGACAGCAAGGAAATTCGAGATTCAGGGCTCTAACTCACAAACCATGAGGTCATGAGGTCATGACCTGAACCACAGTCGGTCGCTCAATGAACTGAACCACCCAAGTGCCCCTGCGCCTGGAGTTTTAACTAAGTGAGGATTTTATTTATTTTTATTATTTATCTATTTATTTATTTGTTTGTTTATTTATTAACACACATACAATATTTAATTTAAACATAAAGCTTTGCATTTATGCACAGTAAATTTCATTCTGCTAGATTCAGTCTTTCCAAGGTTTAGAAATCCTTTTCTTTTTTCTTTTTAATCTTGATTCTTTTATTCAGAGTACACACTCTCTATTATGGGCATATGTCCTTCTTGCCTGCCTAGTCATCTAAATGAGGATTTTAAATTATAAACTTACTGTTCTATTAGACATAGACTTTTCAGAGTATTTCTTCTCATGTCAGTTTCGGTAAGTTACAGGTTTCAAGAAATTTTCCCTTTCATCTAAGTTTTTTTATTTGTCATGAAGTTGTTCAAGATATTCCCTGATTATCCTTTTTAAGTATACAGGATATGTAGAGATAATTCTTCTTTCATTCCTAATACTGGCAATTTATGATTTCCTTTTTTTCTTAATCAGTCTAGCTGGGGAATTAGCTGAATTAGCAATTTTCTTGATCTTTAAAAAAAAATCAACCTGCTTGGCTTGGTTGGGTTTGTTAATTTTCTCAATTATTTTTTTTTCTATTTCATTGCTTTCTCCTCTTATCTCTATCATTTTCATCCTTTTATTTTGTTCATTCTTCTTCTTTCCCTAGTTTTTAAGATGGAAGCTTAGATCATTGATTTTGGATCTGTCTTTTTTTTCTAAAATAAATATTTAAAGCCATAAATTTTCCTTTAAGTGTTGTTTTAGCTGCAATACTTAAATTTTTAATATGTAGTTTTATTATAATTTAGATATAATACTAATTTCCCTAGCAATTTTTTCTTTAACATGTGGTCAATTACAACTATGTTGTAACATGTGGTCAATTACAACTATGTTTAACTTCCAAATATCTGGAGACTTATAGATATCCTATTGTGTGGAAAGACTTGAAGTTTACCTTCATAATCTCTTTCGTTGGTGTTCATACCCTGTATAATTCTCTACCTTTGAGTGTGAGTGGGACCTGTGACCTGCTTCTAGCCAATAGAGTATGGCAAAGATGAAGACATCAAATCAGTTGAGCTTCTGTTGAAAGACTGCAGCCCTAGTCAAGGCCTGGATTGCAGTCTGGTGAGACCCTGAAGCAGAGAACCCACTTGACCCATGCCCAGGCTCTTGACCCATGGAAACTGTGAGAAAATAATTGTGTGTTGGTATAAGCTGCTAACTAAACCTGTCATAATTTGCTTAGCAGCAATAGAAAATCAATATGCTTATTGTCCTTGATTTTTAATTTATTTTTATTGTGATCAGAGAACATATGTTATATGATTTCTGTCATTTTAAGTTTATTTTTTCTTGTTTTCTAAGTATGTAGCCTATGCCAGGACCATGCACTTAACAAGAATGTATATGCTGCAGGTGTTTGGGTGTATTTTTATAATACTAAGTATTATATAGCTTTATAAATATCAAACAGTTCAAAGTGGTTGATAGCTACCAGATCTTCTAAATCCTTATTAGGCATATGTGTATTTTTTTATTGTTGTGTCTCTCTGAAAAATCGACTGACGCTTTGTCATTATTAAAAGTTTTTAAAATTTCTGGTAATACTCTTTGTCTTTTTTTCAAGTGTTTATTTGAATTCCAGTTAGTTAATATACAGTGTAATATTAATTTCAGGTGTACAATTTATTAATTTAACACTTACATACAACACCCGGTGCTCATCACAAGTGCCCTCCTTAATACCCATCACCTATTTAACCCCTTCCCCTGTCCACTTCCCTTCTGGTAACTATTAGTTTGCTCTCTGTAGTTAAGAGTCTGTTTCTTGGTTTGCCTCTCTCTCTCTTTCTTTTTCCCTTTGCTTGTTTGTTTTGTTTCTTAAATTCTACATATGAGTGAAATCATATGGTATTTGTCTTTCTCTGACTGAGCTATATCACATAGATTAGTACTCTCTAGCTCCATCTATGTTGTTGCAGATGACAAAATTTCATTCTTTTTTGTGGCTAAGTAACATTCCATTGAATATATATACCACATCTTCTTTATCCGTTCATCCACTAGTGGAAACTTGGGCTGTTTCCATAATTTGGTTATTGTAGATAATGCTGCTATAAACATTGGGGTGCATGTATCCCTTTAGGTTAGTATTTTTTATGATAATACTCTTGGTCTTTAAGTCTACTTTATCTGATATTAATATAGCCACTCAGATTTCTTATGTTTACTGTTTTCATTGTATGTCTTTTTCCATCTACTTACTATCTGTTTCTTTATATTTAAGACGAATATCTTTAGTTAGCATGTAGTCTTTCTTTTCTTTCTAAATCTATTCTGGCACTTTTCATTTTATGCTAAAACAAGATAGATGATGAGCTTATATGCCAGTGTTCAATTCTTTTTCTAAGGAAGTTGTGACCACCTTTAAACTTTAATAATTCTGATAAGTGCTGTACAATGGATCGTCTCATATGTGTTTTGGATTTCTTCTTTCTCATCCCATATTTATTTGTACTGACCTTTATTTAAAGTGTGAAGTATACTGAACCTTTTATTTCTAGGAAAGTCTCTGTGCCCATCTCATATTTGCTATAAAAGGCCGGCTGTGGGTATGAGATGGTATAGATGCCTACGTTTCTCATCCCACTACTTAAGGTCTGAGTTTGTTCTGTAGGATCATTGTTCTTCTCTTCTCTTTGTGGAGGCATGTGGTATTTTAAACCATTTGGGTGAGATGAGTTACTACTTGAATGCTATCTGGAAAGCAGAAACCCCATTATAAAGCTATATGCATTCCATAATAATTCCAGCATAATACCATTAGATTACCTATTGGATAGGTTACACAGATAACAACTTGTGAATTCTTCATATAATATAATTGAGGCTTCATAAGGAAAAAAAACACAAAAAAACAAGGCCAGGAGATCAAAGCAATTTTAAAGTCTACAGAATTACACATAAGTTCCGGAGTGTAGGTTATTCCTATTTACATGTCTCTTTCCATCTGTCCATCTATTACATATAATCAGAGTGGAAGCACTAGCATTTTTAAAAAAGTTTTATTTACTTATTTTGTGTGAGAGAGAGAGAGAGAGAGAGAGAAGGGGAGGGGAAGAGAAAGAGGGAGACAGAATCCCAAGCAGACCCCACACCATCAGCACAGAGCCCTATGTGGGACTCAAACTCACCAACCTTGAGATCATGACCTGAGCTGAAGTTGGACTGACTGAGCCACCCAGGCGTCCAGAAGCACTAGCATTTTAAAGTCATCACCATACCTTTAGTTCAAAACTCCATATATGTTGTTTTCTTAAAAAATAAAATTATGTGGAAATAGAATATTTAAAATTATGTTTGTTCTTAAAGAGTATGATATTTATATTGAAATTTCAATGAAGTTTTTTAAAATCAGGGAAAAAATGCATCTTTTTCCTTTTTATTTTTCCAGCCCTATTTCTGTATTGGGTAATGGCCTTTATTACAAAAACCATAAAATTAGTCAAGTACTGGCAGTCTGGTTGGGGAGTATCAGACTTGCGTTTCTGCATCACTGGCATGATGGTCATCTTGAATGGACTCCTGATGGCTGTGGAGATCAATGTAATTCGGGTCAGAGTAAGTATCTAATCATTTTTGTTTAATTACCAGAATTCAGCCAGAAATCATTTGTATTTAAGAAGACAAACAAATGTGTATCATCTATGTGTATAAAAGTTGAACTAATCACTAAGTTTCAGACCATTGGTATTCCAGAACCCTAGCATCTATTTATTTATTTGTAAATATTGATTGAATGATTGTGTGCCAAACATTAATCTCAGTTCATATTATAGATGAAACTGTTTGCATCAGAAAATTACATCATCCATGATGTGTCCCAAGCACACCTATATTAAGCAAACTATTGTATTCCTAGAAATTTCAAAATGAAAAGAAGATAATATGTTTACTCATTCCACTGATGAAGAAACTTCTACAGTGATAACTCTAGCTATATCCAAAGTCGCATAGCCAAGAGTCATGCCTGGTCTGTTATTACAAACCTGTTGTAGTTTGCATCACATAATGCTGTTATGTTGTGTGACATAGTTGTAAATGATTTTTTAATATTCATTTCTAACAGAGCACTTTGAGTTTGCTCTGAATGTCAAGATACAAGCTGCAAGGAATAGTGGAGTATAGTTAGTGAACATCAACCAAACGATGAATTATCAAAGAGTGACTCAATAATGGTGTCAACACATTTAAAAAAATCTAAATAATGTAAAAATCTTTATTTAATTGACCCTATCACAGTATATCATGAAAGACTGATTCTTAGCAATAGCTATATTTTAAAGGGATAATCTATAATTTTAGAATTGTCTCTAAGCAGGATTAAATGTGAAATTCTGGTATTTAATTAATCTAGTCACAGTGAAAGGAAAGTATTTCAAAGAATATTTCCAAAGGAATGAAAATGTTTAGTAAAATAAACATTTTTGCCTGTTGAAATGAAAATATAGAAAAGGTTAAAATTTTATTTTAATATGTGGGAAAAGAATTGGGTTAATTATCATTCTGTGGAATTTTTCTTGCCACAGAGATATGTATTCTTCATGAATCCTCAGAAAGTAAAGCCTCCTGAAGACCTCCAAGATCTGGGTGTGAGATTTCTTCAACCGTTTGTGAATTTATTGTCAAAAGCAACATACTGGTGGATGAACACACTTATCATATCTGCTCATAAAAAGCCTATTGATCTGAAGGCAATTGGAAAATTGCCAATTGCAATGAGGGCAGTAACAAATTATGTTTGCCTGAAAGATGCATATGAAGAACAAAAGGTAATTTAGTATCTGTTTTTCATGCCCATAATTGTAGAAAATAGATCTATTAAATATAAAGTCACTAAGCTTAAATATCTATGGTTAAGGAAGAGGAGATTTTCTTCATCTGTCTTTCCCAGTAGTTTTGAGTCATGTGAATTGGGCCAATGAGAATATACCAGAAGGGCCAATGAAATAAAGTTATATTGTGGTAGTTGCCCAGTTCACACCTGAGGAGGGATAGAGGGAACACTGTCTTTTTTCTGAAACCAACTGGAAAGTTAGAATTAAGCTTAATGGTCATGTATATATGATCATTATTCCCATATAATGTTAATAATTCATGGAATTGTTGTTATGAAGCTTTTCCAAGTATCTTGTCAATAATTTTGTTATATAACAGTAAAAATAGATCATATCATTAATAACCACATTTAAGAAACCAAAGTCCTTAAATTAATTATTGACTATATTTTGGAGTCGGTATTCCAAACTTGTGAAACTGAATTAAATAAAGTTTTCTACCATTCCTATATGTTTGTCAAAACTGGTCTCTTCTGGTACTTTCTTTGAGCATTTATAATTACTTTAAACACCTTAAATAGAGTTTTTAGATATTTTCAGTTTGTCTTATAATCATTCTATACAGTCATGTATACCA
Source organism: Prionailurus viverrinus (assembly GCF_022837055.1). Classification (NCBI taxonomy): domain Eukaryota; kingdom Metazoa; phylum Chordata; class Mammalia; order Carnivora; family Felidae; genus Prionailurus; species Prionailurus viverrinus. The sequence continues at coordinate 52,592,536 of NC_062567.1, read as the reverse complement.
TACATGGTGGTAGATGTATTTTATATTGCAGTCATCTATAAATATTATCATAATTTAAATTATTGGTATTCACAACAACATTGGAAAGGAGTAGGGTATGGTGAATCGGTGTGAGTTTTGTCTGTTCTAAATCAAGACAACAAAGCATTTACGGTAAATGATGAAAATGACCTCTGTTTTGTGTCAAAAATGTGTGTTATGAAATTAATATTGCAGGAAATGGTTACTACAAATGAACTTGAGTCATCTCTTTGGTTTCACCTCTGGGAAAAGTATTGCATAATATTTTTTAAACTTCTCTGCTAAAGTAAAGATTAAGAGTATAGCCTAAACATATTTTAAGTGTTCCTAGTACTCTTTATTATAAAGATCAGCTTGAACTTGGTGTGTTAATGTCTTGTATTAATAAACTTTTAAAAATAATTGTATTGTTCGTCTAACAGGGAATTGAATATGAGACACAACTGAATTATCTTCCATTGACTTGGTTTCTTTGCCACAGTGAAAAAACTTTATCTACCTCCTCTCTAAGACTTAATTATGATTATTAAGGTCATAAAATCCTTTCAACAAACAACAACATATGTGTGAAGCCATGAGTTGGCTTAAGCATATATGCCATTCTTCAATTTTGCATTTCTTTGTTGAATAACTAGGAAACACAAGTCTAACACAACTTTAAAAAGTACTGACTACTATTCATGAAGACAGGAAATACCTGAAAGAGAAACAACTTGAAGTTAGGATGATTTGTTTTGTTTAGCTTGTAGTAAAATATCTGGAGTAAAATATCTTTAGCTTGTAGTAGATCTCTTGTGATCTAATAACTCCAGAAATCTTGACTAATCTTTCAATAATCTTGATCTTAGTATTTTACTATCTTCTTTTCCATACAATGGTATTTGGTAACAGTCATGACAGAAATACATTTTCCAAACCAAAGAGAATTAAAAAATTAATTTGGCCTTAAGAATTTTGGGTTATCCTTTGACAACTAAAAATAAGGCAAAGTCTTTGAAAATGGCCTTTTTACTCCTCATTCTATTCCATACTCAGTGGCTACTGTTTGCATAGAGTGCAAGGATATGGGTTATGCATACTATACTAAAGGGACTCCTTAACATTTAGTTATAAACTTAACATATCATCAGAAATATCAGAAGGAATTGCCCATAGTTGGTGAGGTTAAATGCCGCTCCAGTCATTTTATCTTTGGTTCATCTGTTTTTTTCTTTCAGAAAAAAGTAGCAGATCATCCAAACCGGACTCCATCTATATGGCTAGCAATGTACAGAGCATTTGGGCGACCAATTCTGCTTAGTAGCACATTCCGTTATCTTGCAGATTTACTGGGTTTTGCTGGACCTCTCTGTATTTCTGGAATAGTTCAGCGTGTGAATGAAACCCAGAATGGGACAAACAACACAACAGGAGTAAGTCTGTGGTGCTTTTGAAGGGGAATATATTATTGGCAGATTTTATTGTAATTGTTACTTTTTATTAATGCAGTTCTATGAACAGTTCTTACAGTCTTATTTACAGAGAATTGAATGCATTTAAAACAAAGAAAACAATTTTCCTTGTAGAGAAAATCAGGTATTTATGTATTCATTGAATGGATCTGTTCAACAAAATTATTTCTCAGATTCAGAGCCTACAGGCATTTGATAAGTATCTACTGTGTGCCAGAAGCCATGCTCAGGAATTTCACGTTGATTATTTTCTTTGATCTTTTTAGCAACCCTTAGAAGAATTTTCATGCATGAGTACATGAGGGATGGCTGAGTCATTTTTTTAGAGGCCTGTGACCAATCATGTTAGCAATGCGATTTGTACTATATACATATTTCTTTTCTTATATGATAAACACCATCACCTTGATTCACAATGATAAGGGCAAGTCGCATTATGATATTTTATTAGATATTATGCTAATATTTGGGGGGCTATATGGTATAAGATACTATATATTTGCTGTTGTAAATATAGTCTTTTATTTTCTGTTCTTAAGAAAATCTCATCATGAACTTCCTAGTTTCTTTCTAAGATAAGAATTAATTTCCCTAGTTTCACAGATAGAAAAATCTAGTCTAGATGAATCAATTTTCCTTTTCTATTCTCTCAATCTGATTTCCTGTCCTTTTTTTCTTCACCTATTAAAATTTCATGCACTTTTCAAAGCCTACATTAAATGCCATCTCTTCAGTGAAGCTTTTCTGATTGTTCTGGTTGGAATTTGACTCTCGTTCATACTCTCCAACACATTGTTGATTTCACCTTGGCACTTGCTGTAAATGCTATTTATAAGGAAGCATGTTATTTATGGATACACTTATCTCTCTGGGTGGTAAGCTCTTTAAACAGAATGTGAACTGTTCATATCTGTGTTCACAATGTGTAGCCCATTTGCTTGCATATAGTAGTGTTCAGTTATTTTGAAATGAACCAGATATTTTCACCATTGAATGCACTTTTGTGATGTTTTGTCTCTACTAGCCTCATTGCATTCCATAAGTTCCACATAGAATTTTTCTATCATCCCTCTCCCTTACACATATTAATCACACATTTTTCTGAGAAGGAAGAACTTACACATTTGTATGTATCCCCATGAAAGAAAAGGAAGGGACCAGAAGTAGAATTTAATGGATCTAACCCACAAAAGTATTGCCCAAACTGACATGATGTCCTTATTTGAGTGTTACCTTTCTCTCACTTCTAACCAAGTTACCACATAGTATTGTTCCAAACAAAAAGCAATCAGTTTTGTATATCCTTATGATGACTTCAGTCATATTCCTACTGAAACAATTTTATAAATTGTGTTTTGTCATTGGAAGTGTCAACATGGGTGAAATCAATACCCAAATTACAGTTATCATTTATCATTTAATATAAATTATGTGAATATTAGACTAAGTCAAATAAATTACAGTCTAAATTAACTTTGATCTTCAATTACTACTTCTCAAGACGAAATATATCTTTTCTGAAAATGTACGTACACTTTTATTTTTTTTTTCAACGTTTATTTATTTTTGGGACAGAGAGAGACAGAGCATGAACGGGGGAGGGTCAGAGAGAGAGGGAGACACAGAATCAGAAACAGGCTCCAGGCTCTGAGCCATCAGCCCAGAGCCCGACACGGGGCTCGAACTCATGGACCGCGAGATCGTGACCTGGCTGAAGTCGGACGCTTAACCGACTGCACCACCCAGGCGCCCCTGTACGTACACTTTTAAATCAAAATTTACCTTTTTCCTACAATCAGGCATTTCCAGCAATCTTAATGATCAATTTGGGATTTTATGCATTGAACTAGTTTGAATTTGTATCTGTGGACATCATGAAGAAAAACCAAAATTACCTTGGCTCATTCCACTGCTGCATTATAAAGAGATTGAGTTTTTATATTTAAGAATTATGTATCATTTGATAAATGTGATCTGTACACCTGGTATATGAAAAGACCAGTTCTAATTTATGTCTTTTTCTTTTGGGACAAGATTTCAGAAACCCTTTCATCAAAGGAATTTCTTGAAAATGCTTATGTACTAGCAGTTCTTCTTTTCTTGGCCCTTATTCTGCAAAGGACATTTTTGCAGGCTTCCTACTATGTAACCATAGAGACTGGCATTAACCTCCGTGGAGCTCTGCTGGTATGTACAAGCTTTGAATGATCTTTGTTTCTTGAAAATGCCATATGCCATTCAATGACAGGAAGGGTAGGGGTCTCAGTTTTGTTTCTCTTTCTGTTTGACTTTGACACTGCAACTTCAACACTTCTAGGAGCTACTTGATAAAAGAAACAGAACTAATTAGTAGACCCACAGAATTTTAAAAAGTTTTGTAGTAATATATTAAGAAAGCTTTTGAAATCTTTCATTTGATGATCTCTGTTTCAATATGTTTAAAGTCAAATATATGTTTTGATCATATGGCCAGTTAGGTTTGTGTTTAGCTAAAGACTGAAAGTAACTATGCTAAAATGAAAATAGTGGTTGACTGAAGAAAATGTCATTACAGGGATTTTTTTTTCCAAAAATTTTTTTAAAATGTAATATTTTCAATGGAAGTAAATAAACATAATGTTGATTAAGTTTAGAGCTTCAAATACGCTTTTTTTTTTTGCAGGCCATGATATACAATAAAATTCTTAGGCTGTCTACATCTAATTTATCCATGGGTGAGATGACCCTGGGACAGATCAATAACTTGGTTGCCATTGAAACCAATCAACTCATGTGGTTCTTGTTCCTGTGTCCCAATCTATGGGCAATGCCTGTTCAGGTAAATCAATATAAGTAATATTCTCATTTGCAGAGGAAACAAAACAAAAGGAGTATGAAATATTTAGCTCAGTAAAAGGTAACTTTTTGAACTTGCTAATGTTATTATGCTTTTTTTTTTGGAGAGAGAGAGAGGGGAGAGGAAGAGAGAGAATCTTAAGCAGGTTCCACACCCACATGGCACCTGACATGGGGCCTTATCTCACGACCGTGAGATCATGACCTGAGTTGAAATCAAGAGTCAAATGTTTAGGGGCACCTGGGTGGCTCGGTTGGTTAAGCGTCCAGCTCCAGCTCAGGTCATGATCTCGCCGTTCATGAGTTTGAGTCCCACATTGGGCTCTGTGCTGACAGCTCAGAGCCTGGAGCCTCCTTCGGATTCTGTCTCTCTCTCTCTCTCTCTCTCTCTGTCTCTGTCTCTCTCTCTGCCCTTCCCCCACTCACACTCTGTATCTCTCTCAAAAATAAACATTAAAAAAATTATTAAAAAGTCAGATGTTTAACCGACTGAGTCAACCAGGTGCCCCTGATACCCTTTTTGTAGAGAAGAAAACTGAGACTCAGAAATGCTCTGACAGGTTAAGAAAGTGGGGTTTGAAATTCTCCTGCTTAGGTTCAAATGTCTGCTCTACCCTGTTTGCACAAGTGTTTAAATCCTCAAAATATTAGTTTCCTTAGCTTTAAAATTAGAATGATAACTGTATCTGCCTTGTAGAATTGTTGGCATCATCAAGACTAAATAAGTTAGTATGAGTAGCACATTTAGCACAGTGCCTAGTACTTCATGGACATTTAGTAATTGTTAGTTGTTATCATTGTTGACCAAATCCATGCAAATCATGGAGCCAAGTCTTGACCCCTTTTATTTTGACAGAGTCTCTTATAGCATTTCTAAAGTAAAACAGTTGTAATCCATCCCATTGTTTCAATAGCTGATCTGATGTATTATACAATGCCAAATTTTATAAGGTGGTAGGAACACTAACAAGCTGGAGGGCTATTTAGCTATTTTTTTTAATGGAAAATAGTATTTTAGGAAAGACGCATTTTCCCCCTAATTGGGTCAAAATAGCAAAAGATATGTTTTTAGCTCTTTCCTCTGTGTGATGCTGAATATGTTTACCTTGAGTTTTGCATCCTGTAGATGGAGCTTAAACTGTAGGTCTTATTTTTTTAAGTTTATTTATTTTGAAAGAGAGAGAGCAGGGGAGGGGCAGAGAGAGAGGGAGAGAGAGAGAGAATCCAAAGCAGGCTCTGTGTTGTCAGTGCGGAGTTCAATGCAGGGCTAAAAATCACAAACCATGAGATCATGACCTGGGCCAAAATCAAGAATCAGATGCTTAACCGACTGAGCCACCCAGGTGCCCCAACTGTAGATCTTATTTGATCCAGTCTGTCACTTATGTCCCTGTGTACCATGTTTATTAAAATGCATGCAATAATAAAGAAGATATGCTAGTTTTTAAATGTATTGTTTGCCTTTTTAGTTTCATCTTTAAAAAATTGTTTTTTGTGAATGCTTATTTATTTTTGAGAGAGAACAAGCATGAGCAGGGGAGGGGCAGGGAGAGGGAGACAGAGGATCCAAAACAGGCTGTGCACTGTGAGCACAGAGCTCCATGTGGGGCTCAAACCCATGAACCCTGAGATCATGACCTGAGCCGAAATCAAGAGCTGGCCACTAAAGTGACTGAGCCACACAAGCGCCCCACCTTTCTAGTTCTAAATGGAAATCCAAGTCAAACAAAAGTGTGTATCATGTGCAGTGCTTGACACAAAGTAGGATATAAAGTCTGCTCGGTCTCATTTTATCAAAATGTACTTATATACAAGTCAAGTAAGTAGCCTCCTATGTGGTACAATTTAAAGGCTGCCTCTGAATGATTGCATCATGAGTGACGTTAAAGAAACTTTCATTTTGATTGGAATTCATAAAAAGCCTAATTGGTTAGGCAGTAAATATGTGCGCTTGCCTCCAAACGGCCACTATTAAGCTGTTACCATTGGCATACACTCAAAAGTTAAACGCTTTAACTGCATGAATATAGTTCATTAGTTGACATTTTTAGCCATGATAATCTGAGCTATTGTGGGGGAAAAGCAAAGAGAGAAGATTGAAGGGTCAAATCCTAAATTTTAAAGGAAGAAGAAGAAGAAAGTAACAAACCTGAGAGGGTTGGCTTACGTGGGTCAGCCCTGGCTTTTCGGAAATATTTTTTTTTAATTTTTTTAAAGTTTACTTATTTATTTTGAGAGAGACAGAGACAGTGCATGCAGGGGAGGGGCAGGGGGAGAAGGAGAGAGAGAATCCCAAGCAGACTCTGCACTGCCAGCTCAGAGCCCAATGTGGGGCTCAAACCCATGAAACCCTGAGATCATGACCTTAGCTGAAACCAAGAGTCTGTCGCTTACGCAACTGAGCCACCCAGGCGCCCAACGGAAATAAATTTTAAAAGGGAAGTGAGGTATGATGGGGTGCCACCTTTAGCTTCTCCACAGTTTTAGTTGAGCCTAGGTTTCATGTCATCAAGTGACTTCTGGGATCGTTGAGGATGTGAGGAGTTCAGATTATTCCTTTAGTTTGCAAACAACCATCCAGTACTCACATTATGATGTCACCTCCTGCTTTCCATCCTTCTCACCTGGAAAAGTTGGTACAATTCCATGAAAACGTGGAATATCAAAGTTACAGTGGGTGGTAACATTTTCAAGAAACATTTCATGTCCTTTTAAAAATGTGAAGACTGCCTTCAAAGGTCGGAAGCATCACAGGACCAGTCTGTAGCTTCATGCAGCAAATTGGTTTGACACCAGTTGCACAGAACATCATCCTAACAACAAATTCTGACTCCTTAGCTTTCCCCAAATAAATCATAGTAAAACCTAGCTGTTCATAGTTGAGTTGACTTCCACGTATATGTATTAGTTAATTAATTAAGAATTAAGAAATCCTATGCTTTCACCAAAATGTATTGCCTTTCATGCTGCAGTGGCCATGCCCCTGTTCATTTTCCCTTTTCCATATGTTTTCCTTTCTAGATCATAATGGGAGTGATTCTGCTCTATAATTTACTTGGATCAAGCGCATTGGTTGGGGCAGCTGTCATTGTGCTTCTGGCACCCATTCAGTACTTCATCGCAACAAAATTGGCAGAGGCTCAGAAGAGCACTCTTGTAAGTTAACATCTTTTGGAAACTTTACTAGGAAAATCTAGTAAGCTGTCTCATTTTCAAAATAATAGGAAATTAATACATGCCACTCAGAATAATTTGGAAATTATTATGTTTCATTTCAATTCTTAGGCAGCAAATGTGTATTATATTTTTATTTTAAGTATTTATGTTTAAAACACTTCTTTTAAATGTTTATATTTATTTGAGAGAGAGAGGGAGGGAGAGCACAAGTTGGGGAGGGGAATAGAGAGACAGGGAGACAGAATCTGAAGCAAGCTCCGTACTGTCAGTGCAAAGTCAGGGGCAGGGCTCAAACCCACGAACCATGAGATCATGAACTGAGCCAAAGTCAGACACTTACCCAGCTGAGCCACCCCGGTGCCCCGCAAGTGCACTTTTTAAAAGTGAATTTGAAATGTATGACTTGATGATCTTAAACTCAAAATGCCAGAATCACAATTCCTGATGGTTTTAAGTGCCATGAGGTGATGAGGCTTTGAACTTCTTCTAGATCATTGGTCTAGAGAATGTATCTACATCCATTTTGAACCCCCTGCATGTTAATTATTGACACGGGAGAATTGGATCAAAGAATAAATAAAGCATCAGGTTTATTGCTTCTGAAGTGAAATATCCCTAGAATTGAAGCAAACCACGTGATGATCTACAGAGTTACACTAAAATATTTCAGGAAGCTGCTCTGGCCGAGTATGCTCATGGTCAACTTGGCAAGCAAGAAAAAGACCAATTATTGACCCCTTCTGGCTTCAGTTTTCCATGAAATCATTTCATTTGAGCAAGAATTGGCTTCTTTTAAAGAAATATTTGTAAATAATAAAATTGTTGACAGCATGTTCAGAAGTAAAGTTTGATTAAATATGAGCAAGGCTGCCTGTAAATCAGACGTAAAATACAGGGATGCTGCCACTGATGGAATTGTTGCCCAAGTTGGTTTCTACTGTGGCAAGCAAGTTGCATGTCATGCAGGTGGTTTTCATCACCGTTTTTCTGCTGCTTCTGGTGACGTTACTCATTATTTCCGTCTGAGCCATCTACCCGTCTTTACTTTAGGACATGAATACAGAGAGGTGAGGAAGAGGAGCACAAAGGGAAGACAGGACTTTCCTCAAACATCCGTCTTTCATTTACCTGGTCATACTGTACTCATTTACTCATGTAACAATCATGTGATAGGCATCTAAGACCCTGTAGAGACCAGAAGGTGAATAAAAACCAAGCCATTTGCTACTTTTGCTCCCTCCTATCTGCCTTTTGGCCACTTGCACTGCTCCTTTTGATAGTTCATAGGTCATAATGTACCTTACTAGAAATTCTAGTATTTGGTGGTGGTGGAAATTGCAATGGTTGAGTAAATTTTGGCTCTTGTAACTGCTAAAAATCTCTTTACACTCAACCCAAACTGTTAGTAATCAGTAAATCTAATTTTGTCCTTAAACAAGAGCTTATGAAGAAGTATGTGGAAATCTCTCAAAGTTAAAGGGAATAGCCTTGGTTTCACAAAGTGTATTATGAAGACACAATGTGAACACACACAGTGTGAGCATACACAACCCTGACATTCCCAAATAAGAAGCAAACTAACTTTTCTTACATTCATTGTTTTCTCTTCTTCTAAGTATGAGTGATAGTGCTGAAAAGAAAATAAAACAAGTTTGATGTTAGAAGGAAGCATTGGAAGTCTCTGTATCATTTCCATAAATGTTTATAATTACTATCTGCAGACATTATTCAAGGAAATCACGTGAGACTTAAGAAACTGCTTTTATTTAACTCAAAGTAACAGGAGCGTGAGAGGTTTTAGGTGGAAAGAAATTGGAAGCCATTTCATTCAACTCTTCATTTTACACCCGGAGGTGGAAGCACAGAGGATTTGACCCCTTCTCCCGGGGATCTCAAAGCCATAATCAGTGGCAGAGCCAGGCAGAAATCAAGATCTGGTCCATCCCTGTCTGTTATATATATGGTCCTGCCTGTTTGAGTCACTTGGATGCAGCGTGCATTATTTTCTATTTCTTTGTTTTATAGGATTATTCTACTGAGAGACTGAAGAAAACAAATGAAATATTGAAAGGCATCAAACTTCTAAAGTTGTATGCCTGGGAGCACATCTTTTGTAAAAGTGTAGAAGAAACAAGAATGAAAGAACTATCCAGTCTCAAAACCTTTGCACTTTATACATCACTCTCCAGTAAGTTGCCATGGCGAGAAGGACCACCAAAAAACATGTGGTCTATTCAGCTTAGGTGGTGATCACTGAGACATTCTACTCATCAGAAGAAGCCCATTTATTTTCCACATGTGTGCTGTTCAGTAGGCCACTAGCCACATGAGTCTATTTAAATTTAAAGAACAGCGGGGCGCCTGGGTGGCGCAGTCGGCTAAGCGTCCGACTTCAGCCAGGTCACGATCTCGCGGTCCGGGAGTTCGAGCCCCGCGTCAGGCTCTGGGCTGATGGCTCGGAGCCTGGAGCCTGTTTCCGATTCTGTGTCTCCCTCTCTCTCTGCCCCTCCCCCATTCATGCCCTGTCTCTCTCTGTCCCAAAAATAAATAAAAACGTTGAAGAAAAAAAAAAAAAAAGAACAGAGTTAGCATAGGCTTAGAGTCAGGTAGACCTAAATTTGATTCGTTATAAGATGTGTGTTTTTGTCATATTACTTTACATCTGAAATTCTTGTTTTTTTTTCATCTGTAAAATGGGATGGGATGAGTACAGTACCTGTTATTGAAATCATCACCATTTACAGTTGGGATGAATAGGTTTCCAGTAAAAATTTATTTATTTAAGTTGATTTGACTGTATTATTATTGACCTTCTTATCCCCAAAGATCCTCAAAAATTATCTGCAGTTGTCTTACCTATATCTCTGGAAGCTTATGATATTATATTTTCTTGAAAATTATACTTAGAATGCTATTTTTGAAAATCGACGAAAAAAATGTCAATGCTTCCAAGTAAAAGAAGCCAAATCACATTCATATAAAACCCTCTTTTCCAATACATTTTCAAGAACTTTTAAACATGGAGCATTTTTATCTTCAACTCTAATTTTTATAAAGCAATCATTTAAAAAATTGTTTTTTTTCCCCCAGAGTGACACTGAGTACTCTCAAGAATAATTACGTTTATGTTAGTACATTTCTTACTTATTCAAAAATTTAGCTGAACTACTACCACCGACATTTGATTTGGTTTATGTGTCAGTTTTGCTTATCTCTATTGTTCCCAAGACCTTGAACAAATTAAAGTTTTGGAGATTTATACATTGTTTCCTCTCAAATTCTAAACTAACTTAGTTCTTAGACATTACAAATACTTCATTTGTGAAATAAATTTAGAGAAAATATTTGGTTTATATAGCTCATTTATTCTAGCCCTAATGCCTGATGCATTAGAAATGAAATGGGAAGGAGATTTATCTTCCAGCTCTGCACCACTGCTAATATGGTGTCAAAATACTAGAAGATGAAATGATTGATATCCACTTGTTTATATAATAGTACTCAAAGCTGCTGACCCTGACAATACATTCCTTTTTTCAATAGACTGAAATACTCATGAGAAGGATGGCTGCAGCCAAAAATAATGACAATAATAAAAATACATTGAGATAGCCAGCCAATTATTGGCATAAGTGGCTTTATACATATCATCCCATTTAATCCTCCCAACATTCCAATAATTTAGATTCCACTGTTAACTCTGTTTTATATATTAAAAGATGGAAGTGGAGAGAGTTTAAGTAACCTGAAATTCTCTTACATCATGTACCTACTAAATGGCAGAGTTGGGTTGTTAATCCAGTTTGCCTGTCTCCAGACATGAGATTTGGGTTGTTTTTTGAATGCCAGATACAAAAGGAGAGGACGGAAGAGGCCATCACAGGGGAGAAAAACAACAGATCATGAAAGTAAAAATGCAGAAGCATGTGTATATTATAGGCAGCAGGAATTCTTGAGTCAATGGTGTAAAATTCCAGTTGAACCATTTTTAAGTTTTTTTTAAGTTTATTTATTTTAAGAGAGACAGAGAGAGCACAAGTGGGAGGGGGCAGAGAGAGAGAATATTCCAAGCAGATTCCATGCTGTTAACCAGAGCCTGACATGGGGCTCAAACTCACAAACTGAGATCATGACCTGAGCTGAAACCAAGAGACAGGTGCTTAGCCGACTGAGCTACGCAGGCACCCCCAAGTTTTATGATATGGTTAAATACAGTATTCTTGGTGATTAGGAGCTTGAACTATGGTTGATGCATAGAACTGGCTATATATCTCAACTCTGCCGTTTCATAGCAGTATGACTTTGACCAAGTTAGTTATGTCTTCCAAGCCTCAATATTTTTCATCTGGACAGTGAGATGATAATAATACCTACCATGTAGGACTGTAGTAAAGATTAAAATAATGAATGCTGTACATGTTGACTGAGTTGTTGATTCTATTCCAGGCACGAGGTCAAGTGCTTCATACTCATTACCTCATACCAAGCACCTGGCAAATGGTCTGGTGCTCACCAACCTCCATCCCTCAGTTTCCTCATCTAAAAATTGGTGTAGGAGCACCTGGGTGTCTCAGTCTGTTAAGTGTCCAACTTCAGCTCAGGTCATGATCTCACTGATTAGTGGGTTTGAGCCCCACATTGGGTTCTGTGCTGACAGCTCAGAGCCTGCTTTAGATTCTGTGTTTCCCTCTGTCTCTGCCCTACCCCCACTCGCACTCTGTCTGTCTGTCTCTCTCTCTCTTTCTTAAAAATAAACATTAAAAAAAATTTTTAAATGGTGTAATAATAATAAATCCTTATCACAGGTATATTGTGAGAATCAAATGAGGCAGTGAATGTGACACTGTTCAGTAACTGTTAAAAACATTTTATAAATAGTATTTGTAGAGCATCGTAAGAAGACAAAAATAATGAAAGAAGGAAGTCAACTGTCTAACAAAGTGGTTACTGTTGGGTCTTACAGGGCAAACTGACCTGAAATGAAAGACTGCCTCAGCAACTTGGCAGCTCTACAGTCTTGGTCAGTCTTTGGTAAAATCTGTTTTCTCATCAAGAAGCTGGGAAGTATTAAGAGGATCTTGGGAAATTAAATAAGATAATGTGGATAAAGTGTTTAGAACAGTACCTGAAACATAAAAGTGCTCAATCAGTGGTATCTGAAAATATTGAAAAGCAGTTAAACAGAACACTCACTAGTAGAACAGAAGATCCAGCTTTTGTGAATCAGTGTTCTTGCCAGTCGAGATAATATCTGAAGGGAAGAGAAATTCTATTAATTTCCCAGTCTCCATTGCCAAATGGTCATGTGCTATTTATGGATTTAATCCATTGGTAAAAGACGAAAAGACAGTATTAAATTTTTTTCTCTTTAATAGATCTGAGTTTAAATCCAAGCTCTATCACCTCCTAGTTTGGAATCTTGCATGTTACTCACCTAAGTAACACCCTAAGCACCTAAGCTGCTTTCTTATTATTGTGTGTGGTAGTTGTAATCATTAAATATGAGAACTATGTAAAGCAGTCTTTTATCATACCTCAATGATGGTGACTTGTCAGCAGCAGAGCAAGGTGGTGGCAAGCAGTCTTCATTGGTTTGAATCCCTACTGTGTGACCTGGAGCTTCTCATTCTCATCTTTGTAATGGCATAGGAAGGGTACCTGCTACATGTACCCGGTGCAGATTGCTGTATAAATGTTTTTTTCAATCAAATAGCAGTTGTTCTTGCTCTTCCTCATTAAGGGGGGATTACTTTTTCAAAGATGCGGACTGTAAAATGAATTATAAACAATGATGAGGGGAAAAGAAAGAAATACACTTAGAGAACAGGGTGACAGTAGCCTGAGAAACAAGATGGAGGCAGAAATGTGGCTCGTCATCTGTGCTGTTATAAAACACAGAGCAGTGTTTGGATTCCCAGTATTATACAAGAATTTGGATTTGATAACCAAGCCACATCTGGACCTGCAAAATCACAATCTGATTCTGTGTTCAGCGGTCAGGGTAGTTCATGAGAGTGGATCATGAGGACTGATGATGATTTATTTGTGGGTAGATTCTGTCCTGCATGTCAAGAAAACTAGGTTCTAGCTCTCACTCTGTTAGTAATTCACTTAATCTTTTAGCCCCCAGCCCCTAAACTTCTATGGTTTATAAAAAATATAACTACAAATTATCAATTTGACTTTGTAATTTTACTGTGACCTCCAAATACTAGTATTTTAGCCTAAATTATGAGTTTTTGTTTCACTTATGCATATCCTGTGTATCAAGTATTAGTGCAATATGTTTCTGGAGAGACATTTAAACTAGCGGAGGGTTCAGGATATGGAGTTGTTTTGTTAAGCAAAAGGTCTATACGTGAAAATAAATACCACTTTTGGAGGCAGAATGTGAAGTGATGTCAAATTCTTTTTTTTATCAGTTGTAATAGCTTAATTTTCATACATTTAAGTTAGTTTAGTGGACCACGTGAAATACGGACAGAGAATACTTCAAGAATGCACATTTGTTAAAGTCTAATAATTTGCACCACTAAAGGAGCATTTTATCTGAATTTTGCGGCTTATAACAATTTATTAAAAACAGCTTTTCAGTAATAGAAATATTTTCTGATTAAGACTCATGTGGGGGGAGCTCATACACCTGCAAACAAGGAAATACCAACTGGGAAACTTTTGTGGACTCCAGACAAAAGGCACTTGGTCCTCTCTGTCTTCAAGGGAAGTTAAAGTAATAATAGATGCTGCATTAAAGTTACTGAAAATGTTTCATAGTTGAACGAACCTAATATATTCGATTTCTCTCCACAGTCTTCATGAACGCAGCAATCCCCATAGCAGCTGTTCTTGCTGTAAGAAACTTTCTCTTGCTTTTGAACATGGAACAGAGTCAGTGTTTAGAAATGATTCATGAGCAGGAATGTGTGGGTGGTAATATATATTACTTCACCTCTGCCAGTTTTCTCTTTATAGTCCCCATCGTAATAGTTCTAATCCAGGGTTTCTCAACTGTGACACTATGAACTTTTTGGCCCAGATAAGTCTTTGTTGTCAGGGCCTTTCCTCTGCCTGGGGATGGGTAGCAGCATCCCTGGCTTCTACCAGTTAGAGACCATTAACACTCCCTAGACATTGCCAAATGTGCCCTCGGGAGCAAAATTAACAGTAGTTGAGACCTAAACTGTTCTAATCTCCACAACCTGGTTCCAAGACATTCTTACATCAGAATCATGCTAGATCAACAACCAGAAGATTACATTATATTTCAGACTAAAAGGACAAACCTGGGAACTCGTATTTTATTTAGAAATGTAAATACATCTGCATCAAACACTAATGTTGGCAATTTTAGTAAAGATACACAATAGGGACCCTAAAGCAATGGAATATCTTAGTTTGCTCTTAGAAAATTTAGTATTGCTTGGAAAGAACCTGACTGGTTGTTAAGAACCCTAGGTTCACTTCACAGTTACTCCCCCTACTCAGTAATTTGACAGAAGTCAGTTTCCTAATCTGTAAATAGAATCTATTCTGCCTTTCTCACAAGTTTCTTGCTAAGATGGCATGTAAACCATTATGTACTCTACCAATAACAAGTATTATTTTTCCTCAGGAGTAATTTGGATAAAGCAATTGTTTTCATATTTGCAATGGACGTATTGGGGTAGCAGAATATGTTAGGTTTCTAAAATTGAATGTAAGCATTTGTGAAACTTTCTCCAACTTTCTCTAAAGAACTTCTTTCTTTGCACAGACGTTTGTTACCCACGCGTATGCTAGCGGGAACAATCTAAAACCTGCAGAGGCCTTTGCTTCACTGTCTCTCTTTCATATCCTGGTCACCCCACTGTTCCTGCTCTCTACAGTGGTCAGATTTGCAGTCAAAGCCATCATAAGGTATGCATTGGAATATCTGAAGTTCTTTGCCTGATTATGGAAATAATATATGCTCATGGTAGTAAATTTGAAAAAGTATAAAGAACAACATTCAAATCACTGCCCATTGTTAAAATTTTAATATGCTACTTTTCAGTCTTTTACAACTATTTTTAGATGAAAAGAATTATGATTTTAAAGTAAAAATTTTGAATTTATGTAGCTTTTGATTCATTATTTCACTTACTGGTTTTATTTTTTCTCTTCATTAAGATCATGATGTTTATTGGCTCCGTGATAGTCTATTGTTTTGAAGTCCTGTACTCTAATTTATTTAACAATTACTTCCTTATTGGGCATTTGGAATGTTTCTACTTTATACCTAACATAAATAATATAACTAACACTGAGATAAATGTCTGTTTTTGTCTTTAAACTTTTCTCTGATTATTTTCTTAAGACAGATTTCTAGAAGTGGGGATACTAGTTTAAACAGTATGCATAATTTTAAAATTTTTATTAAGGTTTTTATTTTAATTCCGGTATAGTCATCATATGGTGTTATATTAGTTTTAGGCATATAATATAGTGATTCAATAATTCCATATATTACTCAATGCCCATCAAGATAAGTGTACTCTTAACTCCCTTCACCTGCTTCACCCCTCCCCCTCCCCACTATCAGTTTGTTCCATATAGTTAAGAATCGGTTTCTTAGTTTGTCTCTTTTTTCTTTGTTCATTTGTTTTGTTTCTTAAATTCCACGTATGAGTGAAGTCATATGGTATTTGTCTTTCTCTTAGTAACTTATTTTGCTTAGCATAATACTTTCTAGCTCCATCCACATTGTTGCAAATGGCAAGATTTCATTCTTTTCTGTGGCTGAATAATATTCCATTGTGTATGTGTGCATATGTATGTATATATCTCTTTATATCTATCTATCTATCTATCTATCTATCTATATCTATCTATCTTCTTTAACCATTCATCTATCGATGGATACTTCCATCATTTATCTATTGTAAATAATGCGTCAGTAAACATAGGGGTGCATATATCCCTTTGAATTAATGTTTTTGTATTCTTTGGGAAAATACCCAGTAGTGGGATTACTGGATTTGTAGGGTAGTTCTATTTTTAAATTTTTGAGGAACCTCCATACTGTCTTCCACAGTGGCTACACCAGTTTGCATCCTCACCAGTAGTGAAGAGGATTCCTTTTTCTCCACATCCTCGCCAACGCTTGTTGTTTATGGTGTTTTTGATTTCAGGCATTCTGACACTTTGAGATAATAATACCATTGTGATTTTGATTTGCATTTCCCTGATGATGAATGGTGTTGAGCATCTTTTCATGTGTCTATTGGCCATCTGTAGGTCTTCTTTGGTGAACTGTCTATTCATGTCTTCTGCCCATTTTTTTCATTAGATTATTTGGAGTTTTTTTGGGGGGGGTGTTCAATTGTATAAACAGTAAGAATATTTTTAAGGTCCTTAATGAATATTGCTATGTTGTTTTCCATTTACAGAATGATAGGTCAAAAGGTGTACACATTTTTAAGATTTTTTAATGAAAATGGCCATAATATTTCTCAGTGAAGCTGTGTCAGTTTATATTTGCACTAGCAGTGATGGACAGTGTTCCCATCAATCCATAGTTACTGTTTTAATTTTAATTTAATCTGGAAAAAAATTTAAGTAAGGCTCATGGCTTCTGCAAATGGAAAGACTCTGCAAAACCACTCCACATTTTTCTCATTTTAAATGTGCTCTCCAGTGTTTTTAACCAGTGTATAGTTTGTCTCAGATTTACAGTTCCCCACAATGCACAACAATGAAAATAAATGTGATAAGATAATGACCATTTCCCAGAATTTTTCTTGTATTGTATAAATAAGTATGCTACCAAACTATATCATATAATGCTGTTTGTGCCACAATCTACTGCATCTTATGCTGCATTACAAGCAAGAAAGTCTTAAAGTAGTATTTTGCTTATTGTATAAGATCTTATAAACCTCAGCATGTTTCATAAACAGTCATATCATGTCTGGCTTTTGAAAGAAACGTCAAGATATTGCAATACTGAGAAAAATTGGAAAATGGAGGCCTTAAATATATGACGCCTGGTGTTGTCATTGATATAAATGTTGAACATTTCTTGTAAGGTCTTTTAAATGAGATAATTTTCCCAATGGCTATGTATTACTAAGAAAACTGGTATCTGATACTTAAAATATCAGAATCTTCAGTTTTAGGCAATAGTTTATATTGGTTTAACAATGGCTTAATACCAAACAACATTCAAATGCATATGCATTATCTTATTATAAACTCAAGTTCTGATTGGTTACAGTAGTATAATCCTCTTCTGTAAGATGTGTCATTAGTAACCAATTCTGGAACTGTTAGAGTTTAAAGATCACTCCCTCTGGCCTCATCTGCTTCATTTTCTTTTCTTTCTGTTCTGACTCTGAAACAGTTATACCGAACACTGACTGATTTTTGTAGCACCACTTCCAAATTAGGCAGTGCTCTGGAAGGGAAGCTACTTCAAACAATAAAATTGATAAATGGCCAAAGTCTGCTATTTTGGTCCTTATTTTCATTTTCTCCATTTAATCGCTGTCCCTCTCATGGTTTCATTTTTAATTGGAATTTGACTTTGTACCACAAATGGGGATAGAAAACAGTTAGTTGGTAACTTATAACAGATAACTTCTATGAAGTCAGGAGGTTACCAAGCATCAAAAGGACTTTAAGAGTGTATTTGAAAAAAAAAAAAAACACAGAAAAAAAAACCCATCAAAAAACCTAGGAGTTCCTTCCCACTTCGTAGTATACAATCCTGCAGTAGTAAATCCCGGTAAAGTTGAGAGTGGATAATATTCACTATATATTTCTGCATAGCACTCTTTCTTCGTTATGTCTCAGGGAAAGGCATTTGCCAGTTTGATAAAGACCAGTCTGTTTTCAAGGCTCAGCTCCAGATTTCCCAAGCCATAGGCCGAATAAAATCAGCTTATAAACACTTGCTTCTCTAAAATGAGTCTCAGTGGTTGATTTGTGGGTCCTACAGAGATGACCGACCAACAGGGGAGGCCAGGCTTTTTCCCCCCTGTGTGCTGGTTCTGGGAACCCCAATGAGCTTTTTCCCAGTTTTGACTGGGTTTGGCATTTTCTTCTGTGCCTGGGAGCCCGTGACCTGTCTTTGATGCCAGTTGGCCCACAACGAGCTGAGCAGCCTGTTTATAATTGGAGACTTTGGTGAGCTGATTTTGAAACCTCCTGTTCAGGACCGTGGAAGTCATAAGTTCTCTGCTGCATTCTTAAATACATTCTGAAATTCAGCGGGTTAGAATGGAGCACAGCATACTTCCAAACTCATGTTATACATGCCTGTAAGAGACTTACATACTTCTCTATTGTAGGAAAATTCCATGCCATGTAAAATTCATTCCTACATGAAAATTCTACACTTTCTTTTTAAAATGTTTAGTTTGGGGGGTGCCTGGATGGCTCAGTCGATTGAGCTTAGGGCTTCAGCACAGGTAGAGATCTTGTGGTTTGTGAGTTTGAGCCCCACACAGGGCTCGCTACTGTCAGCCCAAAGCCCATTTCAGATCCTCGGTTCCCTTCCCCCCCCATCACGCCTCCCCTGCTCGTGCGCGCTCTCTCTCTTTGAAAAATAGATAAACATTAAAAAATAAAAATAAAAATGTTAGTTTGGAGTGTCTGGGTGGCTCAGCCAGGTAAGCATCTGACTTTGGCTCAGGTCGTGATCTCACGGTTCATGAGTTCGAGCCCTTCATCAGGCTCTCAGTTCTCAGTGCAGAGCCTGCTCCAGATCCTTTGTCTCCCTCTTTCTTTCTCTTATCAAAAATAAATAAACATTTAAAAAATAATAATAAAATAAAACAAAGTATTAAAATACTTGAGTAACAGTGATTTTCCAGGATGCTTGCCTCACTTTTCCACTTTGCTTTATTTGTAAGGACATAATTTGTGTGTTTTTGCTTTTCTGGAGGAGAACATAAGTTGATATGTTGTATCCTTTATAAATAATTTCAGTTTAGGTTTCTGGTATTTGATGTATCATGCAATATCTATGTACAAAAATATTATTGGCTAAGAGAAAAATGTGTAAAACCAATCCCTTGCTGTGTCGGAAAATAACTCTGTATCTTTTCTTTCATGTACCTCAGAAAGGAATGTAAGCTTGGCTAGTCCACTACAGTTACATTTGATCAAATAAATTGTTACTGATATTGATCATAGAGCATGCATACATGCATATCATCATGCATATCATGGAGCATGCATACCTTGTCCCTGTTTACAAAAGTTTCATAGTTCCTACAGGAAAAGCGCACAATTGCCAGTATAAAATAATTTATTCCCAGTGAACTTAATAGCACCTGTCCAAGGTACTCAAGCTTTATCTATAAACCCAAAATGAAGCTTGAAAAGTGAAAAAGTGACATGTGTAACTAAAACCTTAAATACTTGTATGAATTATCCAAAAACATGAAAAATTAGTAAAACACTGAACTATAAAAATGGTGGAGGAAAGCTAGGAAATTGGTATCAAATACACCTGCTGTCAAATCCTAGTACTGCCATAGAATACACATTGTTCAACTTCAAGCATGTTATTTAGTGTCTTTGTAGCTCAACATCCTCACTTATCAAATGAGCACAATAGCTTATACTTATGGTAATTGAGATAATTAAATGAGATAGTATATGAAGAGTGCCCAGCACATTGCCTAAATATTTTAGGTACTCTACCCATTTCTGTTTTACTAATTTACACACATTTTATTAATCCCCACTTTGTGCTTCAGAGAGATATCTTCTGTGGGTCCACATGCATTCGTTAATACTTCAGGTACATTGCTAGGTATTAGGAATTGCAAAGATGAAAGGTAGAATGAAATCTGCAGGGAACCCACAGTCCAGTTGGAGAGACCAAGAAGGGAAACTAAGTACAATATGGTGTGTTATGCTATTACAGAGCTCTACACAGAATGCCATGGGCCCATATGTAAGGCTCACTAAAGCTCATTGAGAGAGAAGGCAGACAGTCTGGTCAGTGAAGATTTAAAAGAGTTAGTGGTTCCTTAGTAAGATCTTAAAGAATAGGTAGGACTCGATCAGTTGAAGAAAAAGGGAAAACATGTTCAATCTGAGAGAACAACATATTCACGGTGAAGGGGTGAGTAAGTAGGTGAGAATTCTTGGTACATTCAGAGGACTAAATTTAGTTGAGTGTAATTGGTGAAACTTTCTAATATGCAAAGTGGCAGGGGATGAAGCTGGAGAGTGAGATCCTGATCAGCCTGTAAATGATCTAAGGACACTGAAGGCAAAGGGGTGCCATTTGTTATTTTAAGGAGAGAAATGGATTTTTAATATATAACTCTGGCAGCATGGTGGGAATTACTTCACCCATGGTCAGGATTCCTGAATTTTCCATAATTGCTTTGCTTCAGTGATTTCTGAAAGGACCTTATATGAATAAGAAATGCTTTTTGTATTGCCCATTTATTCATTCACCAGACATTTCTTGAGAAATTACTATGTTGTATTTTTGGCATTGGGCTA
This sequence comes from Prionailurus viverrinus, assembly GCF_022837055.1. Lineage (NCBI taxonomy): Eukaryota > Metazoa > Chordata > Mammalia > Carnivora > Felidae > Prionailurus > Prionailurus viverrinus. The sequence goes on along the minus strand of NC_062567.1, from coordinate 52,571,567 downwards.
GATTCTAAAGATGAAAATCTTTGCTCTTAAGGAGTTCACGGTGTGATGGGAGAGATAGACGATAACAAAAAATTATAAAACAGCACTGCCAGGGACCCTCAGCCTAGAATGATGGGGCCAGGGGTGGGGAAAGGAAGGAGAGGTTCAGAGAAGTGTTCATCTTGGGATCCTCTGATATTCATTGTAATTGGAGTTCCGAAGTGAGGTGTTACAGAGAGGAAAGAAGGTTCTCTCCATGCCTCAGTTACACTCAGAGACCACTGCTTTCTGATGTTTAGCAAGAATGGGGCTCATTAATTTTATGAAAGCTTCAGTAAGATTTGTGTGTCTACTAGAAAAGTGAAATGGAGAATTGAATCAACTGACTTGACTTAAATGTCTGAATTATTGGTTTATTCCTTCTTTGATTTATTGAGCATTCATTGAGCAATATATGCCAGGAACAGCTAGACATAGTTACAAAGGCAAATGAGCCTGGTCTCTGGGCTTCCTTAGTGTGCAAAGACACAATGTCTGATTGTTTAAAAGGTATTCTTAAAAAAAAAAAAGGCTTATTTATTTATTTATTTATTTTGAGAGAGAGCACAAGCACGTGTGTGTGTGTGTGTGTGTGTGTGTGTGCGTGCGCATGTATGTGTGTGTGTATGTAGAGGAGGGGCAGAGAGAGAGAGAGAGAGGAAGAGAGAGAATCTCAAGCAGGCTCCAGGCTGTCAGCTCGGAGCTTGACTCAAGGCTGGATCTCACAAACCTATGAGATCATGACCTGAGCCCAAACCAAAAGTCAGATGCTCAACCAACTGAGCCACCCAGGCGCCCCTAAAAGGTATTTTTTTGAATGGCAAAGCTGTGCTCCCTAAAATCCACTCTTCAAAATATAAGAACAGAATGACAACTAAAATCTATTAAGGTTAAGAAGATCTTTTACTACTACTTCTAAGGTAGATCTTAGAAGTTCCTATCACAAGAAAAAAAATCCTAACTATGTATGGTGACGATGTTAACTAGACATTGTGATGATCAGATGGCTATATATGTAAGTATCGAATTGTTATGTTGTATACCTGAAACTAATATAAACGTTATATGTCAATGATACCTCAATTTAAAAAGTACAGAAGAAAAGGCTGACATTTAAGATTTATAAACTACCATTTCATAAGGCATTTCTAAGGCATCTTTCTCTAAGTTCTATGTGGTCAGTATTTGCTGACAAAGACTTAAAGAAAGTACACAAACTAAAGCTCTTCTTTTCTCGTTCTTCCTTCTTTTCTTCCTTTTTCTTTTTTTCTTTCTGAGGCGTCTGAAATTAATTTTTTTAATAGCAGTAAAGTATACATAACATAAAATTTACCAGTTAAACCATTTTATGTGTATAGTTCTATCGTATTAAGTATGTTCACATTGCCGTGCATCCATCACCACAGTCCATTCCAGAATTTCTTCAGCTCCTTACATTTGAATCTCTACTCATCAAAAAATAACTCCCTGTTTGCCTCTCCTCCCAAGCCCTGGAAACCACAACTGAGTTTCAGTCTCTATGAATTTGACTATTCTAGGTCCCTTATATAGGTGGAATCATACAGTATTTGTGAGGGCTTTTTTGTGCCTGGCTTATTTTACTTAGCATAATGTCTTCAAGGTTCATCCCTGTTATCATAACTCTAATACATTGAGTCAGGAATTCCAGAACCCTGGTGCAGGTGCTATTGAAAACAGTATGATGGTGCCTCAAAATATTAGATATAGAATCACCATACAATGCATCAATTCCACCTTTGGGTATATGCCCCCCAAAATTCAAAGCAGCAAGAACTTGAATACATATTTGCACACCCATGTTCACAACAGCGTTATTCACAGTAGCCATAAATTGGAAACAACCCAAATATCCATCAATGGATGAATAAATAAATAAAATGTGGTATATACAGACAATGGAGTATTATTCAGCCAAAATTCTTCTTCAACAATTATCCTTCTTAGTTCTCTGTAAATGCATTTTGGAAGCTAACAGTTAGACCAGCACAATGGATTTTATTTACCTTTATGTTTCCAATGAAAAGAAGCAGGGTTTTTTTTGGCATTCAATGCCACCGGGCTTAAAGATGATAGGCAACAGACTGAGATAAATTTACTTTTCTTCATTTTATTAGTCTGACACACACACACACACACACACACACACACACACACACCACAAGCTTTGCAGACCTATTTGGAGGCACTTGACTACCAGCTTAAATGAAAAAAATATTAATTTTTGTTTCAAACCTTTCTTAGTTTCCTACCAAAGGCAATATTTCCTCTGTGGCTGATGCTGCATGTGCCAAGCCAGTGTATCTACTTTTAGCATCCTAGCATGCTAAAAGGAACATTTCTTTTCCTCTGCAGCTTCACAGAATTTTCTTTAGCATATTATTTTATTTATAGGTGGATGCTTTCAAATCATGTTATTGTTTTATTTGGTTCTTTCTTTTTGCTCCTGATTCTGTAACAGTGGTTTTAAAAAATGCCTCCTAGGCAGGCCAAGGATCCTCGTGCCCTACCCAAGAAGACCATCATAAAGAATGTTTGCAAACCACTCTTCTAGAGCTGTAATGTGCTTATGAAGCACTTTAGGACTTTGTGAAAATGAGTATTTTGATTCAGTAGGTTTCGGGTGGGGCCAGAGAATCTCTGGTAAGCTCTAGGTGATGCTGATGCTTCTGGTCCTTTGCCAATACTGAGCAACAACTGTCTAGAGGCCCCTCTTATTGCCAGGTTCAAAAAATATGTGTAATGAAGCAAGATGGCAGAATGGTCATGGACCTCAGATCTGTGTGTTATATGCTAAATGCTTTTAAGCAGGCTACTTAACTTCTCTATAACTTATTTCCCCCTCATTTGTATAATTAGAATAATAGGTCCTTACCTCATTGGCATTATTATTTTTAACCTCTCTGTTTCAAGTTCCTACTCAACTCTACTGGCTTTGACAAGAAACAGAATTGCAAAAAAAAAAGGTGCGAAAAAGTTAACTGAATTCAAGGGGGTGACAAATTGTTTCTAATTTTTCTGATACTTTTCTAGTTTTAGCACTGAAAGTACCCAGTCCTGGGAGCCCATCATTCTTGGGCATTTTAGTTAGGATGTTTGTTCCTCTGAGCTAAATTCCCAGTTGGTGTTGAGAAATGACTCTCAGAGGTGACTTACTCAACATGATAATTGGTAAAGGAGATGCTTGTTTATTTTGGTAGAACTTCATCATTGGCACTTTTATTTTTAACCCCTTTTTTTTGTTTGTGTGTTTGTTTGTTTTTTTGCAGTGTTCAAAAGCTGAATGAGTTTCTCTTGAGTGATGAGATTGGTGAGGATAGCTGGCGAACTGGCGAAGGTTCTCTCCCTTTTGAGTCCTGTAAGAAACACACTGCAGTGGTAGGTGCTTTTTCTTCTTACTGAAGCTGTGAATATGTAACAGTCCCAATATTGGATGATTTTCAGTGAGTGCAGTTAGAAGAAATTGTAAGCTTTACTTTTAACCTTTATGAAGAAAAATTGCCACCTGCTTCTACAACAAACTTCAAAAGTCTAAAATTTATAAACATATGTATAAGGCTTGATATTAGAAATCATTAAAGAATTATCCCAAGAGGGAAAGAACATGTTCAATGAAAAAAAAAAAGGTTGTCTACCCCAGGGCACCTTAACCTCAGGGTTGAGCATCTGGCTCTTGATTTCAGCTCAGGTCATGATCTTACAGTTCGTGGGATCGAGCCCACATTGGGCTCTGCACTAACAGTGTGGAGCCTGCTTGGGATTCTCTCTCCCTCTTTCTCTTTCCCCTCCCCTGCTTGCAGGTGCGCATTCTCTCTCTCTCTCTCTTTCTCAAAAATAAATAAACATTATAAAAAGGCTGTCTACCTGAAACTTTATATAAAAACAATACAAAATGAGTGTAACAACTCCCATATCATATTCTTCCAATACCTTTGAGCTACACTTTTTAGTTTAAGAAGTGCTTTTTGATGTATTATATCTTTGACTCACTTAATATAACATTATATTACCTATTTTTATTTTTCAACTGAATATATTGAGTGTGTGTATTGTGTGGCTTGAATATGGCCATATTAGTAAGCAGCAGAGCAAGGATTAAAACCTGAGTCTTGTAACCCTTAAACCAGTTTATTTATCCACTACACAAATATTTACTCAATATCTACACAGCCTGGAAACATGGTCAATATTATTTTGTTCTGTATTTGTTACATGTAATGTGACATGTACCATGTATTTGCCTGTGTTTATAGATTTCAGGGATATAGATATGAACAAGGGATGTAGCTATGAACAAGGCAGACAACCTCATCCTTGTCATAGTTTGCTTTCTGAAGGCAAGAGTCAGATGATAAGTTTAAAAAATGAGATAATTTCACTTTGAAGAAAATTAAATAACAGATGAGAGAGTGACTGGTATACTGGAAGTAGAGTGGTCATTTCCCAGAAGGCCCCCTCTGAAGAGCTGGCATTTGGGCTGAGACCTTCTCAACAAAGATCTGGGGAAAAAAAGCATTTCAGGCAGAGAACTAGTAGTTGCAAAGACCCTAAGGTGAGAATGAATTCAGTGTGCTCAAGGAACAGAGGGACACTATTGTTGAAGCCTGGTGAAGAATGCAGAGACAAGACAATGTAAATGAATTCGGTGTGCTCAAGGAACAGAGGGACACTATTGTTGAAGCCTGGTGAAGAATGCAGAGACAAGACAACGTAAGAGCAAGGATTGAGGGTCTGGACTGTATTGACATGCAGTAGGAAACCATTGGAGGGTTTAAAGTAGGCACTAATATAATTTTGGTTATATTTTTAAAAGATCACTTTGGCTACTAGGCTACTAGGTTGACGGTAATCAGTGGGAACAAGAATAGAACAGCTAGATCAGTGATCAGTGAGGAGATTGTTATAATCACATAGGCAACAAGAGATGATGGTTAGAGTTAGTTTTTGTGGCACTTGCAGTGGACATTGTGAGAAAGTGATCAAATTCAGTGTACCTTTTTTTGGGTTGAGCTGATAAAGACTTGCTGATCAACTAGATAAGGAGGCTGAGAAGTGAGCAGGTCGAAGTTGAGGTAGAATCGAAAGGCATATTTGCACATGGTAATTTTGAGATACTGATTGACATCTAAAAAGACAAGTCAGCTTTGGAGATGTAAACTTTAGAATCATTAGCCATTAATTAATATTTAAATCAATGAGACTTGATCAAACCACTTTCTTGAAAGGTATGTCTGAATAATTCTGAAGAAATTCTTTGTAATTATATGTATATATTTCATAACAATAAAATATAGAAAGATGTTATATTCTAGAGAGAGTCATGTTATAATTAATATTAGTTATTCATGTTACTATGAGACAAAATATGAATATATTTACTACTTGTATAAGCAAACAAAATCGCACATGCCATCTCTTGACTGGAATTAACTGAGGCTTGGAAAGTCCTCTTACCAGGAAGTCAAGCTATATTAAATTTTTCCTTAAATCATGTTTAAAACTACTAAAAATAGTTGAGATGAGCACTCAATTATATTTAGACTTGCTGCTTTCTTCTGCTTTTCTGGAGTTATTCTTTACTCTCCATTAAGTTATTTTATTGAGCGAGTGTGATTTTGTCTGAGAAGGAGCTACCACCCATGCCTGTATACACTGGAGTAACAATGCTTCAAAATGCTTGTTTGCTATTGTGTGGCCATGGACACAAAAACAAGAACACATTATAGAGTGGAGGAAAAAGTGTAGGAAAAAGGTTTCCTTTGAGGCAGCAGGAAAGTCAAGTATTTGATTAGAACCAGCGTTGTCATCCTTTGAGATGGTAGGAGATAACCACAGAACTTATTAGATCATCTCTCAGAGATGTGAGGATGAGCAGAGTCGATGACCCCAGGAACGGGGATGTGGTAGGTCAGGTTTGTGGAGTTAGGGAAATCTGAAGAACCTTTTTGCATGAGATGAGGGATAGAAGAAAAATTGAACTGAGTAAAGGTTGCTGGAAGGAAAAAAGAATCCCCTTCAAGTGCATTCAATATCTTCAGGGTTATTGAAACCAGACTGGACTTCTGATGTCTTTCAGGGTCATTCATCACTGCTGATGGGCCAAACCACAAACGACAAACTTTTTTAAATGGAGTGAAAAAAGCTGTGTGTTTGAAAATAACACTAATGGAAACTTCTTCTTGAGAGCTTAAGATGCTATGTATTCTGTAAAAGCTTAGAGTTAAGTGGTTTTGGCTGTAGAATCTCCATGGAGAATTAGTGACATTCTAGAGCCAAAGTCTCTTCAAATTACATCTGTGGAACTCCGACTCAAATCTCTGTCAACACATCTCCTCCTCCCACCCTCTCCTTGGTTTTGTGAAGAACATGACGTCATTCCTTTTGGACCTCTGGGGCAATACTACTATGGAATTAAAGACTCTAGAAGACAGTGGATTTATGTAAAGGCATAGACCTGTCTCGTGAGGAAGATACACTTAGCTTAAAGGATAGTGACTTTATGTATCTCATGTGACATACTTCCAGGCTCATCTGTGAGATTGTGAAAAGAAAAACAAAACTAAAATAAAATTTCAGGAATAATCTCTATTTTTTTAAGTGAAATGCATTCAGTATTTTCTGTGGGACAGAATCACTGCTCGCTCTGCTCAGTACCTTTTTAATCTGTGTATTTATTTGCATGTAGCCTAGCAATGTACTACTTGATAATTTGATGTTCTGTTGATATAACAATTGATGGAAATTGGAAGAGCAGTATCTTGTTTGGATTAAATTACTGATTATTTAAGGACATTTTTAATTCCCATAGTAGAATTCAGTGGATTTTTCAAAAAACTAAACCTGCAATTCCAGGCCAAAAAAAAAAAAGTTTCACAATTCTAGAATACTTTGCTCTTATAGGTAATTTAACAGTTTAAAAATTTTTTTAACATTTACTTATTTTTGAGATAAAGAGACAGAATATGGGGGGGAGAGGGACAAAGAGAGAGGGAGACACAGAATTGGAAGCAGGCTCCAGGATCTGAGCTGTCAGCACAGAGCCCGATGCAGGGCTCAAACTCACGAACCATGAGATCATGACCTGAGCTGAAGTCGGACACTCAACTGACTGAGCCACCCAGGCACCCCAGTAATTTAACAGTTTTAAAGTGTATTATTATTTAGCCTTCATAAAATCTATAAGGTAGTTAAGTAAGACGGATAATTTTTTTTGAAATACTTGTTCACTAGATCAAACTTTGAGCTCATAAATTTTTCTAAATTAGAAGTTTACAGAACTGAATTTTCTACCTTCTCTTTAGCCATGTGTCTCAATATACACAGAATTGAAGTCAAGTTAAGAGAATAACAAACTTCTATGACCTAATTCAAGTTCATTTTAAGTATGTGAAGACTGTCCAACCTCGGCTGGCATCCTCTGTATAATGAAATGCTTTAGTCCTTTGACCAAGAACAATGCTATAACATTTGGGAAAGACTGGATCATTTTGTTATTCTTACATCAGCATTATATAATGTTTATATACTTATGAAACAATATCCATGCATGTTTGGACCAAAAAAATCCTAGATTGTTATGCTTTTTCTCACTCCGTAGTGGATCCCTGGGTGATCTGAGTTACGTGAGTGTAGGAGATTCAAAATCCTCTTGATTCAGAGGGTGACCAAAAATGTACTGTTGGAGCATGTACAAGCCAAATGGTCTTACAAGTAGATTCTAGTTTAACCTGAGTTAGTCTGTTTGGCTTTGACATGCATGCAGTTTTTTTACTGCCCAGGCATATTTACCCGGAGAGCTGGAGAAAGAGTATCCAAAACCTAGTTGGGGTTCCACACTTTAAATTCCATCTGTTGCAAGTATCACATTTTTGTATTTTTAATTTTTCTTAAAAGGCTTGTGAATTAGGTTTAAAATTATAGTTTAACACTTTTTGTTATTATTTGCTTTTTTATTTGGAGAAGCTATTGAAATAATTAAAATATCATGCTCACTTTCTTTATTTCTTTTTCTTGGAATTCAAGTGGAGAAGTAGCAATATGCCTTAATGTTTAGTAAAACCTCTTTTTTTTGCATAAAACTTCAATTTGTGTTTTTTCCCACTTGGAATGCAGCAGCCGAAAACTATAAACAGGAAGCAGCCTGGAAGATATCACCTGGACAGCTATGAGCAATCAACAAGGCGTCTACGTCCTGTAGAGACAGAGGACATTGCAATAAAGGTTATTTTATTTCCTGGATTCTTGCACGAATAGAAACATTTATGGTACTATTTTATGGTGAAGTTCTGTATAAGTGTCCTAAATTGTGCCCTTAAAGTCTCTTTACAGTGATCACTAATCCTCATAACATTTTCAAAGTGTTCTGATGAGTTCACTTCTCAGTTCTTCGTCACCTCAAAACCACATTTCTTGCTCTAGCAGTATGTTTTAATAACTGGAGGGTGAGCCTTTCTTCTGAATCTGTGTTAGAAGCTAGCATCCAACGTTATTTCCTTTCATACTCTTATGTTCCTCTACCTAATAAATTGATTTATAGAGAACACCAATACTATAAATCCAATTTTTAAGGAAATAGATAGTAATTTCCTTCAACTAGGAGAGGCTTAGACCAGTGTTGCATGCATTCACCCAGTTTCCCAGTAAGTGTCTTTGATCTAATTTCAAACAGCCTTTTGTACTCTCCCAAGCAAGTGTGCTTAGGTAGAACAGGCCACCAGGGAATCAGCGGCTGAGGATTGATAGTGGGGATAAGGTCCAAGGAGGGCTCAGTGCTGTTCAGGAACAGATGCCTGAGCAGTCAAGGGCTTTGGGACATTAGTACAGCCAGAGTTCTGGAAATTAGCCCTTTTAGAAAACTAGCTGTGTTGAATGTGGGGCTATCCAACTCTCTGTACTGCCCAGGCCAGTCAGAGAGTCGGGGAGCCTCACTGGGGAGTATAACAGAGCCAAAGGCTACATTTAAATATCTCTCTCTGTATTGTCTGACACAATGCTTGTCCCACAATAGGCACTTAGCAATTGGAGCAAATGTGTTACTGGATGGAATAATCTAATGCTAGCTAGCCCAACCTCTGCCTTCGATTTGATGTGTGCCTTTTGGGTAAATTACTTTGCCTCCCTGAGCTATGGTTTGACCATCTTGAAGTAGAAATGCCATTTTAGTATGGTTGTTTCAAGGTTAAAATATGTCACATGGGAATCTTAAAAGAGCTTTAGTGATTCTTAACCCTGGCTATACATTAGAATCTCTTAGAAAGCTGTGTGTGTGTGTGTGTGTGTGTGTGTGTGTGTATACATATATATACATATATGTGTATATATACGTATATATACACATATATGTATATGTGTACGTATGTATACACATATATGTATATGTGTACGTATGTATACATGTACATATATATATATATATATATCCCAGGCACCATTTAAAAAAATAGTTCTAGTAGTTCCCTAGACAATTAGAATGTGTGATGGGGTGTGAAGTACTAGGCCATGACAAAGTATGGAATGAGAGACTAGAAAGGGTCCTCTGTGCTTCTACTTCCAGTTACGCCCAGATAGCAAGTAATGCATGCATGACTAAAGGAACAGGGTCAGTTTTTTTCTATTAACATTTTCTGTTCAATATAGTAAGAATCTAAAAATACATCTTTTCCATGTGCCTTGCTAAATTTGTTTTTATTTCGAATGTAAAAAAAAATAGAGGCTATTATTTTTTTCTAAAGTTGACCTTTCACGCACAAAAAAACCCAAAAAAAACCCCAAAAACAAAAAAAACCCAAAAAAAAACAACTCTGCCAAAAAAACACAAAAATACCCAGAAAAACTGCTTAGCAATGGATACTACAGTTTCAGGCCCACCAGCAAGCCTTTCAGTTTTTATTCCTGTTGGAAATTCTCAAGTTGGTAATAACTCATTTGCTTTGAATCATTTTTTATTACATAAAAATAAAACATGCCTTCAGAAAAGTACATAAAATATATATATGTGTGTGTGTGTGTATATATATATATAGATAGATATATATATATATACACCTTTAAGTAAAAAAGAGAACACCTATGGAACCCACACCAGGAAAAGAACATCGCCATTTTCCTCCGAAGGGCCTCCCAACACACACATTTGTTGTTCTCTCTCACATCTCCAAGAAACAGTCACCATGCTGACTTCTATAGTCATAATTTCCTTGATTACCCTTGCTATGCACACCTCCTTAAAAACACACTGTAGTTGTTTTAAGTTTAACTATGTGTGTGTATTTGTGTGTGTTTTGTTTCTTTTGCTCATGATGTATGTATAATTCATCCAGATTGTCCTGTGAAGTCGTACTTCATTCTTTCTCATTACTGTGTAGCATTTCAGTGTTTTCCTTTATGGCTTATGCTTTGTTTTTTGTCTCATTCAAGACAAGTTTTCCTTCCAGAGGTCATAGAGATGATTTATAGTAGCTCCTAAAATCTTTGAAGCTACACCTTTCACTTTTAGTTCTTTAATCAACCTAGGATACATTTTTGTGTTTGGTAAAAAGTAGGGATGTGATGTGTAGGGAAATCAGTAACAAGTAATTTGGGTTGTAAATTTAGCAGTAGTAAATTCAGTAGTGGTAATTTTACTACATTTAGTAGTAAGAAAGGTCTGATTTAATTTTTATATGATATCTGGCTGCCCTCATCCCACATATTGGTCACCGTCCCCACCAACAGTCAGTGTAGTCTTATACACACATCAGGGATCTTATATGTCTGGATTGATTGCTGGCCTTTATTTATTTTTCTTTCATTTGTTTCTTTGTCCCAAATTCCACTGCTATGATCACTACAACTTTCTAATAAACATTGGCATCTTTTAGGATGCGTTCTTACATGTTACTGTTTCTCTTCTAAAATAGCTTCTCTTATCCCTTTAGTGGGAAAACGTCTTACATGTTTCAGGGCTTACAGCTCTGAATTTGTCCTTTTATTTATACTTTGACTTGGTATTTCCTTACTCCTTGCTTTAATGAGCTTTTTTATACACTACATTTTATTCAGCATTTTTACTTATTTTTACTTATTTTCAGCAGGAGGAAATGAACAATGGTCTGTGTAAGACCCTGTCTTTAAATTATTAAAAATTGTTTTGAGATAAAATTCACATAACATAAAATTAACTACTTTAAAGTGAACAATTCAGTGGCATTTAGAACATTCACAATCTTGTGTAACCACCACCTCTCTTCCATTGCAAAATATTTTTGTCACCCCAAATGAAAACCCCATACATGTTAAGCAGTCACTCCCCATTTACCCTGCTCTCTTGCCACTATCAATGGCCAATCTGCTTTCTGTCTGTATGAATTTGTCTGTTCTGGGTATTTTATATAAATGGGTCATGTAATAGGTAACTCATATCTATCTCATTCCTTCCTTTTTTTCCCCTTCCTTTACTTTTAATACATTTTCCCCTTGTCCCTGATCCTCACTTCTATTCTGTACCGTTCCCCTGCCATTATGGTACCAGTTGTAATGTGCTCAATGTTTATGCCTAAATATACTCTCATATCCTTGTAAAATATGTGATAAGCATCCATGTGCTTTCGGTGTCCTGAAATGTTTTTATGATGGTTTGCTACTTCTCACAGCACTACTGTGTTCCATAGTATGAATCACTGCATTTTCCTTATCCCCTAGTGACGGACACTGGATTTGCCTCCATCTTCCTTCTATCACAAACCATGCTAAGATGATCATTTTTGTACTTAACCTTTTATGAACCTTTGCGAAGATTTATTTATTTTTTTAATTTATTTTTAGAGAGAGAGAGAGAGCATGAACCTGTGAGCAGGGGAGGGGCAAAGAGAGGGAGGGAGAGAGCCAAGCAGGCTTTTGCTGTCAGCGCAGAGCCCAATGCGGGGCTCAGTCCCACAAACTGTGAGGTCACGACCTGAGCCCAAATCAAGAGTTGCACGCTTAACCAACTGAGCCACCCAGGCTCCCCTGAACCTTTGCAAAGATTTATATGTTAGCTGATTTTCCAAGGTCAAACAACTAGTTAGGGGAACCAGGATTTTAACCCTGGTGGACACATGAGACTATTTTGTAAAAGGCAGGAGGGAGTGGAAGTGCAGATTGCAGCAGGAGAGACTAATGTTGACCCTCCTCCTCTACCCCTCTTGAAGGAAGCTTGTTCTCTTTTACTTCTGTGCAGCACCAAATCAAGAGGCGACACTGCATTCTTCTAGCTCTTCTCTGCTGCTTTCAGACCATATATTTTCTTCTCCTGCATCCTTGTGAAGCTTTGGCATTGTCTATCTTTATCACATCTATTATCAAAGGACCTCATCAGCACCTCCACACCATTGCTGAAGATTTGGGTGCCCGTTTCCTTGTTCATCTCTCTAGCTTACTTGGTGCCATGCATGGATGTGGTTTAAACTTCCAAGGGCCCAGCTATCTAGTATCCCAGCCCAGAAATTTCTTGCTCTGCTTTCACTCCATTTCCACAAATGGTCACACCTGGCCACCACCTGAAACTGCTGCTCCTCCAAAATCATAAACTCCTTTATGTCAGTCAGTCACTGACACCACAACCCTACCTCCAACTCTCTCTCTCTCTCTCCAAAGGGCTTCACCTTTGCTGACACTGCTTTTTTAACCTTATTGAGACCTCCAGCAACTTGAGCCCCTTCCTTTTGTCTCAGTCCTTCAGCGCTTTCTGTAAGCAATCCAACTTTGTGCCTTTGATGCTCCTAGAACAGGCTGCTGAACTCTATGGAGGAAATGACACAATGTGCCAGTTGGCAGAGCCACACATATTTATGACCTCCCCATTCCACTGCCCCTCAGTAGTTCCTGGTGATCCTTTACATGCCGCCCATCAGCATTAGTTTCCTCAGTCTCCAGTAGCTCTGTCTTCTCACCTTTATCTGTGTCTGTCGTGTTGTATTTGCTTCTGTCCATGGTTTATTTACTCAACTGGTTGCAAGCTCCAAGCAAGCGGGGAGGATGCATTATACCTTTTTTGTAGTCTACATAGATACTAACACAGTACCTCACACAGAATGGGTGCTCAGCAAATATTTGTAAAGCAATCAGTAATTCAACCCTTCCGTGCCACCCTCCTTCCAGGGCTAATTTCTTGCACATCTATTTGATAGACAGTACTAAATGTCACACATCTTACGAGCTAAAGAAAACCTACATGGAAAATTACAATTTAGACTTTTCAAGTAACTTCAATCCAGGGGTTTTGTTGTACCTCTCATTTCCCATTTTTGTAACTATTAAACCTATCAAGTCCAGGAGCTCCTGGGTGGCTCAGCCAGTTAAGTGTCTGACTTCAGCTCAGGTCATGATCTCGAGGTTTGTGAGTTTGAGCCCTGCATCGGACTCCACACTGATGGTGGAGTGCACACACTCTCTCAAAATAAATAAATAAACTTTATATAAAAACTAAAAACAAAAAACTATCAAGTCCACTTCACACTTCTTAATACAAATAGATTGCTTTGGGTGACTATAGGTCTAATGATATTTGCTGCTTGTTGAGGTTTATCCCACTAAGATATATTACCTCATTTCTGTGCTTTATTCCTCTCTTCCTTTTACTCATTCCTTGAACTTCATTAAATGGCACTAAATCCACACACTTCAAAACCTTATTACAAAACCTTCCTCCTTGGCTAACAGAGGCATTTTGTTGGAATAATTTGACATGATTTCCACTCTATACTTTGCATCATTAGGATTCTGGAAATTGCCTAGCCGTGAGAAAATAATCAATGCTGGTGTTACATTGGAAAATATTTGGGATGATTACTTTTTAGGAATGCTCACACGTAAATGATCTAGTAATCCCAAACTTTCAGAGAAAATTGTAATTTTTAGCCTTTTCATAGTATCACTAATTCTTGAAAGACCCTCCTTTCATTTCCATTCTTTTTTTTTCATATATACCTCTCAATAGTTACAATTCTAGCTAACTCTAAATTAGAATTTCACCACTGTGTGTTCTACCTTATATTGAAAGTCTTCCAGTGTCTTAAAGACAAAATGTATTTTATTGGAATTATTCTCTAAAAATACATACATAATTTTATATTTTAACTTATGTATTCTTCTTTTCTAGGTCACAAATGGCTACTTTTCATGGGGCAGTGGTTTAGCTACATTATCCAATATAGATATTCGAATTCCAACAGGTGAGAGACATTTGTTATTATTTTTTATTTTTAATTATGACAAGTATGGATTTCCAAGGTAATTGATCTTAACAAAAAAAAGATTGCTTAAACATTATTAATGTTATTTATAGTTGTTTATTTGCATCATGTAGCTCATAAGCCACTGTATCATCATGGAAGTGATTGGAAATAAGACTTGCCTTTCACTACAAAATGTGTAGACATTTGGACAAGTTATTTACTGTCCAAATAAGCTGATAACAGCTTGTTGCTGATTTGTCCATTTAAATAATGGGGTAGTTGATTTTTCATGTTGTTTGAAAAAGGATTTAAATAAAGACTATATAAGAAAATTATTTTCTATCCCTGAGACAACTAAAGTGTTCAAGTTATTTTAGGCTCAAATACCCAATAATTTTTGGTTAAAATGCCTAGATATCTGAATAGAAAAAATGTTTTGATCTGGCCTGATGGTCAATAGATTGAGATTTTTCTATTTTACATGCGTATCAAAGTAAGAAATTGGAGAAGTCATCTTAATACCAGCCCAATCCCTTTCATCTCAATTATCAAGTTGAGTCAAAGCTGCCTTCTTCACCTGAATGAATTGAATAAAAAAGTTAAAACTAATTGAGATTATTTAGGCAATTATTTCGTTGCTCTATTCACTAATGTCAGCTATTCTTATAGTTGGAAACAGTAAATCAAGACCTATATCTTTTAATTTTTCTCTCCTTTGTCAAAAAAAAACCTCATGTATCAGAAAAAGGAGCTATTTAGAATACCTTATTGCTGGAGACCAAGTGTGGGCTATTGATTTTGAAGCCTCAGCCTTTTCTAAATGTATTTTGGTTTTATTTTACTAGAATTCCATGTCCTCTTGCTGTTATCCTTTATCTAATTTCTCTAGGTCAGTTGACCATGATTGTGGGCCAAGTGGGCTGTGGGAAGTCTTCTCTTCTCCTTGCTATCCTTGGTGAGATGCAGACACTGGAAGGCAAAGTTCACTGGAGCAAGTATGTGTATTTTTAATTGGTTTCTATTGCTGTATCATCCATCCGATAATCTTACAAAGGGAAGAAATGAGAGCAATAGATTCCTACATTAGGAATCTGAGGATCCCCTCAGAAATAAGTGCAGCTTTCTAAAAAATTAAATTAGTAGAAACCTTAAAGGTCATAAATTAAAAATTAGAAAACAGTTTCTTACAGAGGGTTATCATGGTATAAACTAGTATGATTGGGATTTTGTAAAGATAGATTTTCAAAGTTAAAAGGAATAACATTCAAAGAAATAATTTAAAAACTTATCCTATATTAAAAGAAGTTATGGAAAACTTACATTATTCATAAAGCTTAAATGCAAAAGAGCTGTAATGGTTCACTGTTCAGTGAAGAACTACCAAATAATCTTTTAAAAAATCTTCATAAGGAGCTGAGAAATCAGCCATTTCTTTTCACACCCAACTTAAAGTAGGCACTAGAAATATCTAGTAAGAGGTACATGGATAGGTCAAAGTGGTGTGTTATGCCACTGTAAAGACATGAAAAAGGAGGTATCTAGCATGGTGCTTCTCCTGAATATTTGAATGGTGGTCTTTGAAAAACATTGTGGTAATGAAGTGACTCAGAACCATAATATCATATAATTGTGCAATAAAGTGTTAAACCAATTTACTCAGTTTGGCTTACCTAGTAGATTCCCCATAAGCAGTTTATGAAGAAATTTGCTATAGCTTATCTAAGAAATTGGATTATAGACCAGTGTTTCTCAACCAAGTATGATTTTTCTCCCAGGGGAGATATCTTTGGTTGTCACACTAGGGAAACAGGTTTTCCTGATCTGGTTGGTATAAGCCAGGGATGCTGCTAAACATCCTACAATGCACAGGACCCCCTCCCCACTGCCCCGGCAACAAAGAATCATCTGACCCCAAATGTCAGTTGTGTCAAGGTTGGGAAACCTTGCTCTAGATCTATAGACGTTTGTTAATATTTTGCCCCTACCACTGTGAACTCTATTGTTGCTTACTCTGCTGTTTACATACACAGGTATGTCTCAAGAATGAGTAAAGACTATTTAAGAGCATTTTTAGAATAGAGTCTATGTTAAACTCCAGGTAAGAGATGGAAATGCTTGGATGTGAAATTTGAACAGGAAACATCCTATTTTAAGTATCATGAGTGAAAGGAGGAGGTTGGGAAATGTTGAGTGTACATTTTATTCCTACTGGACCAATCTAAAAAAGACAGTAGACATGAAACTGTTTAGTGAATATCCAGAAGAGAGCTTGGTAAATAATTGCCACCTGCAGTTTGCTTCATGACAAGTTCTTGTTGATCACTAAGATCAGGCACCAGGCAATTTGCCCTGCCACTATCTCCTTCCATCTTGGATGACTAGAGGTTTTGAGAAACAGATTTTACTGGATTAAATTCTATTTTGTGACATGTACAGCCATCATCAAGTTACTTGGGTTTTATTTTCACCTTTGTTTGTCATTAAAACAGAGAGAAAGAATGGGAATCAGTGACAGCTTGAGAAGCTCAAGAAGCTTGAGATTTATTTTCAGACCTCTAGGATGTTCTTCTAATATAGTCTTCCCTTGTGTTATTTAGGATTCCACTTAGGCCAGATCAACTTCCAATATTATCATTAATAATCTTCATCATTTTTCTAACTGATAAATAAATGATATGAGAATTAGGGAAGTATTTTACATAATCTAGTATTTTTTCTTTTGCATTCCTACCTCATTTCACAAAGGTAGGAAATTATTTTATTTAAAGTTACATAGTGTAATAAAGCTTGAAAAATAAAGATAAAGATATCAAGAAAAATTAAGATTTAAATAATAATCTGAGAAGTAAATAGGTAAAAATACATGCTCTGGAGTCCTGTGTATTGATAAAATATGGACCACAGATTCCACTCTGAGCTTCATTGAAGCTAAGCAAAGAGGAAACTAGAGATAAAAACATACACTTACTCAACAGAGGTTAAGAAGTCTCTCTCATGAAAAGAAAGAAAGAAAGAAATCTCATGGATCCCAACAATAAAGCTAATAAAAGATTATGTCTTAGAGATGGAGCCAAAGGGATGAAGGTGTGTAAAAGGATTTTAGATAATTCTAAGTATTTATAAAATCCTCATAACTTAAAAATCATCTTTTTATGAACATTGCCTTCATTCACTATACTCCCATCTCTTAATGGCAGAAGGACTAAGATTTTCTTCAAAAAATGTTTGTGTTGGCTTAGGCACACATGGCTTAAAAAACTAAGCCTCTAAGAGATTGGATAAGCTAACACAAATTCTATTTTCCTTTATTACAAGAATTACTTTTTTTTCTTCTATGGCATCCTTAATATCTGATAAAACATATTTTCCTATTGGTAATATTCAGAAGGTACTGATCTTCTTTTAAAGAGTTATTTATAATTACTCTTCATTCCATAAAAGGCTGTTGTGCCTCACCCAATAAGGAAAGGCAGAGAAATGTTATTAGAGCAAAGCTAATTTAGAAGTTACCGATATTGATTGGTTGATGAAGTACAAAACCTAAGAAGTGCTTTACTTCAACACACTGAATTGTTTGATGTTTTTTGGAAGCTCAAAAAAAAAAAACCTAATGAACTAAATGTTAGCATAAGGTGTCAAGTGCCTTGCTGCCATTATTTCACCACTGCATGTATCTCTGGCTGCATGAATTTTATTTTTAAATGTGCCCTCATAGACTGGCATGAGCAAAGTCCAATAAGTACTTGGTCCTCTTGTGGTGATAAATATTTACTTTAGGCAGGAAAGAAGGTATTGCTGCTCACCCAAGGCACACCTACATGAGTAGAACCAAGTGTACAAAGACCTCTAAAGACATTTCTTTGGAAATTGCTACCTTTGACCTAGTCAGCCATGTTGTTACCTCAGAAGAGAAAGGTCAGAGAAAGGAGGAAGGGACTAAAAAATTCTCCAAAATTGTTAGAATGCCAGGGTTTTTATTTCTGCATCTGGGTGTGCTCTATATTTGTTGAAAAGCAAATGCTCTACCTGAATGAATTTGTCTTGATAAACAATACAACAATGAAGTTGTCTTGATAAACAATAATTCCTACTGACATCTTAGGAGCTAGAACTAAAATGCTCTACCTGACAAGTGGTTCCAGTGACAGAGTCTACACTGTGTAATAATTTTGATAATCATGTGAGACACAGCCATCATTTATTTTTGTTTTCCTTTTCTTTTCTTTCTCTCTTGCCCAGGCTGTCAACCATCCTCCTGTCAGGCCTCATATGTGCTGATGTTCTATCTTCTAACATCTTGGTGTAATCAGCTTTATAACAGTGGTTCAGTTATTCTAAGACCGGTGAATTGAGGAGTTACTCCTTTTCATGTGACTTTACGTGGTATGAAGGAATAATAACACACTGAATCAGCTTTCCTGGATTAGATGCAGTGTAGTGTGTTTGGGCCCACATCTAGCTCCCATTCTTCTAAATATTATTTCTGATGTAAGCTTGCAAAGCTTCACTCTTTCCCATTCCACAAGGTATCAGCCATGATACCTGAAAGCTGCTAGCTACTAAGTTTAATTTTTATTCTTGAAGGAAAATACACACAAGTCCTGCATACAGAAGGGGATTTTTTCCACAAGGGGATTTTCCATCTGGCCTCTTTGTTTTCTCTTGCTGCTTTCAGTGCTATTCACTACCACAGTGAATGGTGGAGGATGGGTCTGGACATGGACCCAGTGATTTTCATGTAATCGTTAAGATCTGATGTTGAAATTCAGAAATAAGTGTATTTGTTTTGTAAGAGAAAAAGAAATCCTTTGAATTAGATTAAACATATTGCTGTTGTGTGAGATTATAGAGGTGGTCTCTAGAAGTTAAGGACTCTAATATTACTCATTAAAATTGAAACAATAGGGTTTCTTTTTGTTTGTTCATGGAGGATGACTACCTACAAACGGACCAATATCTACCATATCTTCCTTACTCTGAGACTAGTATATCTTTGACATACAAATCACTGTGGTAATTGTTGGGGAGGAAATAATTGAACACACTGTTCTCATGAAGCTTACTGCTTAGCAGGGAAGGCCACGAGGAAGTAAGAAAATAATTTCATAAGTAATTATTTGGTCAAATTTTTATAAGTGCTACGAAGAAGGACAGAGTTTTATCAGAGCAAATAATAGGTAACCTTACTGAGCTGAGTCTGTGGGGTCAACAAGCCTTTTTTAGGGAGATGCATGAATGAATGATACTTGAACTTATATTTTAAGGATAAACCAAAATTAATGAGTCAAAAAGTAAAGAGCCGTAATACAAATGGAGATAGAAGGTGAAGAAGAATATTCTGATTCTCCTTCAGTCTTTCTGTGGTCTACTGTAGGACACTCTTCCTTTACTTGGCCTTATATCTTTGACTTCAGTTTCTCCCTAAGTATTAACACACCAGTGTACATTTCTGGCCAACCTCTTTCTTCTAAAGATCTAATAGCTCCTCCAAAAAGTCTTTATATATAAACTGAATATTGAACACATCTAAACTGAGCTCATATCCCTCATTATCTCCAATACCTACTTCTCCTGTATCTTGGCAGGAATGTGTCCCCACCCACTGAAATCTGTTCGTGGATGCCCAAGTCAAAGCTCAAAGATCCAACCTGAATTCTTCTCTCTCTCCATTGCCCACACAGTCCAACCAGTCACTTTTCTTATGTCTGTCCTTAACACTTTTATGCCTATACTAATTGTCCTAGTTCAGGAGAATTGCATATGTGAACTATTCACAGTAATAATCCCCTCACCTTTCTTCATACTGTTATGAGATGTACCTTTCTGATATGAAAATCTAATTACTTACCTCTTGCTTATAATTTTTGCAGTTGACTGGCCAAGAAATATTCCAAAGACCTTTGCATACTATATCAGGACCTCTCATGATCTGGTGCCTGTCTAATCCCCCCACCCTTAGCACTGTGTTCCAGTAACCCTGAACTGCAAGTTGTTTCTCAAATGCACACACTCCTATGTAACTCCTTTCCTTAGATAGTTAGTCTCACTTTTTTTCTAGTGTCAAATCAGATATTATCTCTTTGACAGAGCCTTGTCTCATTCTCCTAGGCAGATTGAAATGTACTGTCTCTTCTGATCCCTCTGAACTATGTTTAAGTAACTAGTGTGTTATTGGTCTCCTTAGTAGACTGATACACCCTATATCCAAAGCATGTTCTTTTTCTCTTTATCTGCTTTACATCTAGTCCAGGTCCTGGCTCTTTTCTACTTTTATTAGTGGAAAAACAGCACTCTCCCATTTCTGTCTCTGTCTCTATCGTGTTTCTGTCTATCTTTCTAATTTCAACTCCCACCCCCAGGTACCACCCTGGCCCCTTCCTTTTGTAGATGAGAAAAATCTTCACAAGTTCTTTCCAGTTCCTCTTATTCTCCTCTTGTCTCAGTCCACTGCACTCTGGTTTCTACCTCTGCCACTCCACTGAGACTATTCTTATTAAGTCCATAGTGGCATCCTAATTTTTAAATTCACTGTGTACTTTTTGACCATTGTGTTAATTGACCTCCTGGTCCCTTGATATTGTTGCCCATAAGTTTTGCTTCAAAATGCCTCCTTGCTTAATTTTGACTCACAGGTGAGTTTACCTCAAAGCATTTGCCTGCTCCTCTTGGTCCTTTCTTCAGGTTTCTCTTCCTTAGTCATTCATTAAATAGTGATATCTTTCAGGTTCTAACTTTGTCCCCTTTTTTTCTGCCTCTATGTATACTCTCCGGGCAAGCAGATAAGTTCCGATGAATTTAGTTTTCTCTATTTGGTCCCATTCCTTTCTTCTATTATGAAACAAGCTACAGAGTAATCCATTAATTTCTACACCTGCTTCTTTTCATCTGTTTTCTGTCTTCCTCAAATTAACTAAAACCGTTGAAGTCATTCATTAACTTTTTACCATTTAAAAAAAATCCAAATTACTTGGGGCACCTGGATGGTTCAGTCAGTTGAGCGTCCATCTCTTGGTTTTGGTTCAGATCATGATCTCATGGTTCGTGGGTTCAAGCCCTGTGTCAGGCTCTGCACTGGCAGTACGGAGCCTGCTTGGGATTCCCTGCTCTCCCTTTCTCCCTGCCCCTCCCCTGCTTGCTCTCTATCTCATTCTCTCTAAAAGTAAATAAATAAACATTTAAAAACTACAAATTTCTTCTTTTAATATAGTTTATTGTCAAATTGGTTTCCATACAACACCCAGTGCTCATCCCAACAAGTGCCCTCCTCCATGCCCATCACCCACTTTCCCCTCACCCCCATCCCCCATCAACCCTCAGTTTGTTCTCAGTCCTTAAGAGTCTCTTATGGTTTGCCTCCCTCCCTCTCTGTAACTTTTTTTTGTCCCTTCCCTTCCCCCATGGTCTTCTCTTAAGTTTCTCAAGATCCACATATGAGTGAAAACATAGTGTATCTGTCTTTCTCTGCCTGACTTATTTCACTTAGCCTAATACCCTCCAATTCCATCCACTTTGCTGCAAATGGCCAGATTTCATTCTTTCTCATTGCCAAGTAGTATTCCATTGTATATATAAACCACGTCTTCTTTATCCATTTGTCAGTTGATGGACATTTAGGCTCTTTCCATAATTTGGCTATTGTTAAAAGTGCTGCTATAAACATTGGGGTACATGTGCCCCTATGCATCAGCACTCCTGTATCCCTTGGGTAAATTCCTAGCAGTACCACTGCTAGGTCATAGGGTAGTTCTAGTTTTAATTTTTTGAGGAAACTCCACACTGTTTTTCAGAGCGGCTACACCAGTTTGCATTCCCACCAACAGTGCAGGAGGATTCCCATTTCTCCACATCCTCGCCAGCATCTATAGTCTCCTTCCTGATTTGTTCATTTTAGCCATTCTGACCAGTGTGAGGTGGTATCTCAGTGTGGTTTTGAAAATCCAAATTTCCTGATACTAAAGCATATTATAAGCAAATATCACTTGGGAAAATGTAGATTTCATTATTTTTGGTATGTGAGCAACTTGGGTCAGAGAATAATCATTATTATTCAGGTCTTGAATTCAACTACATTATTCAAATTTAAAACAATAAAATGAATAGGTGTTTTTTCCCCCATAATATAGATATAACTAAATGTTATTAGGAAAACATCTCTTTGTACATAAATCATATCAAACAATAACCATACCCAAATGTTGTGGTTTGACCTATTGTGCATGTCTATCTTTCTTAGGATTCCTTAAGGACCAAGCTGTGTCTAAACCTTTCAAGTTTAGAGCCCCAAAAGTAGTTCTTTTTTTCATGCCATAGGATGGCTAATTAGGAATCTAAACAGATTAGATTTCAATTTTAAAGGTAGGGAGACTTTGGAAATACCAAATCCTTATACAGACTAGGAAACTATTGTAGGAAGATTACCTAAATTTATACAGCTAGATAGAACAGAGGTGGTGTAGAACCGAGGTCACTGTATGAACCCAGATGTTGTAATGAAACAGAACAGTGCTATCTATCTTTTGGAAGCTTACTAAGCAATTATTTCCTCACTGATTAAGACATAAAAGAAAATTATTATTTGTCTGGTTTGTCTTTGAAATTAATATCAAAAACCATTTGGGAAACATAGCTATTAATATGTCCAATGTTTATTTTATTTTTATCTGATATATGCACACATTCATTCTTATATTTATATTTCATAATTAATGAACATTGTTTGCCATACTTGCAGTGTAAATGAATCTGAACCTTCTTTTGAAGCAACCAGAAGGTATTATTTCTATTTTAATCTGCATTTAATAAGAATAACTTTCTTCCTCAGACTTTACCTAATACTCAGACTCTTACTCCTAGTCATTTTATTCATTCTGATGATGTACCAATTTATTTATTAAAATGTACCAACATATTTCCAATAGCAGTGGTTCCCAACATTTACAGTCTGCTAAAAAAATTAATTTGCCGAACAAAGTGGCCCATTGTGTCAACGGTTTTCCTCTCCATGAGTCACAGATGTCTCAACTTTGGCCGAAACTCAAACTGTTCTTAGTAAATTGTTTTTGGGATTTCATAAAATAAAAGTACAAGAATATGTATATTGTTTATGAGTTCAACAGTGATGGGATCTGTCCATAAGCTAGAGATGGAAAGACCAGGGGGAGAAGAAGAAGACATGTCAGAAGTTGGGAACCACTGTTCTACTGCACATACAATGATCTCAGAGACTACTAGCATACTCTATATCATCATATCTTTTAAACTCCTAAGACATGTTTTGGGATGATCACTGAATATTTCTAATTACTCCTTTTCTTAACCTTACTATCTTTTAACCGTGATTCCTTAATTAGTACTTACAGACCATGAACTAACTGTGGAAGTGTGACTTTTAAGCTGACCCCTTTCCTACCCCAATTCCATCATCTTCTTTATCTTCAACTCACATGTATTTTCCTGGTGATTGCAAATTAAAGTCTGATGTATAGACATCTGGTAGAATGTGTAAACCAAAAAAAAAAAATGGGGAGGAGGAAGAGGCTATAGTTTTTAGGAAATAAGCTATTTCAATATGTTTTGAAATATGTAGCTTTTAAATGTGTAGTTATTTCAACATTGAAATGGATTCCTCAATGTATTATTGCTTTGAAATAATTATATATTATCTACTACCTTAAAACATTGTTAACATGAATAAGCCACAGACACAGGACCAATTAATGTCTTTTTCTAAGGTCTGCATATAAAATTCAGAGTTATGTAAGGTGCTTTTAGTATAAAGTAAAATATCAGTGGCTATTGGAGAGAGTGTATTGCTATTGACCTTTTAATTATTTTAAAAATTGTAGTTATTTTACAAAATAAATTTCCAACCTATAGTTTATACCTCTAAACACTTCTTTAGCATAGCAAAATCAAATTTTGCACATTGAGGAACATTTTGATTAAATTCTAACCTTTCTAATTCAGGTGAAATACTTAACCATAAATAGTAAGTTCGGTGGTTATTAAAATATTCTTTCTTAGAAGCTTTCCATTTCTTTGTTTAAGATATTTCATCAACTTTTGTTCTTCTTAGTTTTACTAAAATACACATACAGCACAACATCCTTTTATACCTTCGGTGTTTTGTTTATCTTTTCCATTTTCCAGTAGGAACAGGTATTCTGTGGCTTACGCAGCTCAAAAACCTTGGCTATTAAATGCTACAGTAGAAGAAAATATTACTTTTGGAAGTCCTTTCAACAAACAGAGGTAATTTTGAATGTAAAATTTAGAACTAAAATGAGCGACTATTTCTAATGCTTATGTTTGGTCCATGGTTTCTGGAACCTGCAGAGCCATGCCTTCCTTTCTTCCCTGCATGCCCTGTTTCCATCTTCATCACCAGGTCTTTTGAGTCAACTTTTTAAATAGAAGTC